>NC_136760.1:12266464-12498964 GCF_936440315.1 Barbus barbus
CAGAAGGCACTATGAATGCTGAAAGGTATATAAAGGTTTTAGAGCAATATATGCTCCCCTCCAGACAACGTCTATTTCAGGGAAGGCCTTGTGTATTTCAGCAGGACAATGCAAAACCACATACTGCAGCTATTACAACAGCATGGCTTCGTAGTAGAAGAGTCCGGGTGCTGAATTGGCCTGCCTGCAGTCCAGATCTTTCACCTATGACTGCATTAACTAGATTTTTATATTTATTTCATGATTAGTGTTACAAAATTACGCAAATGTGTATTATAAACTGCATTCAATCATGTCCTAAATATTGTTGCAGTGTTGTAAACAGTATTGCAAAGACTGCATGTTAAAAAAAGCTATGTTGATTTTAAAAAATACTTACTAAAAAAAAAAAAATTAATTTGTTGAAAATTACTCAGCCTCAGGCCATCCAAGATGTAGATTAGTTTTTTAGATTAGTAGACAACTTTTTCATTGGAGAAAGAAATATTATGGACAGAGAACTTGTATTTTAAGCAGGAATCAATGGTTTTAATATAAAAACATCTTGATGGATTTGTATATTACAAATTATAATTACAATATGGATTTTTGTCATGCTTTTATCAGCTGGTTAAACTCTTATTGTAACGCACCTATAGTATTCACAGAGGATCCATTGGTGAGCAAGTGATGTAATGCTAAATTTCTCCAAATCCGCTCTGATGAAGAAACACATCTTGTAGTACATAAATTTTCTGCAGGTTTTTTTTTTTTTTTTTTTTGTGAACTATTCCTTTAATAAGAAGTGCAAAAGGATCCATAACAGATGGTAAACATTATCTCAAATTATATAGCAAATAATTCCACAGTAAAATATTCTTAATTTGCATTTATTTTTCATCATTTACTCTCATTTTCATTAATGCAAACAGCCATCTGTCACAGACATATGTTTACTCAAAACCCAAATTTCTGGAACACTTAATCCTATTCTTGAACACACAATCTTGGAGTTTCTCTCACTGTGTGTTTATGTTGCAGCTGACCCCATGGGACTCCACTGGCACGAGGATGCCACTAGCTGCCCACAATCACCTTTGCCACGTCTCATTCACCCGCTCTCAGCCAGCCGACGTACCAGATTCTGGTATGTTGCCAGGGGCAAGTGGACTTCCATGACAACTGTTTAGCGGGAGAGAGACGGGCAGAAGAGGAGAGAGGGGGACAGTTTAGCTTACTCCAGGGATAGATCTATGGGATATCTGCCAGGCCACATGCTATCATTATGGAGCAGGTTGGATAACACATTAGAGAATGACAACTTTCAATTTGGTGGGCCTTTGAACACAAAGGACTATCAGGAGGGGCCGCAGAACACTTGGCACTGAAGCACTGTGGGATTAGAGGGGATTAAACTGACAAAATGTGTGTGTATGTGTGTGTGTGTGTGTGTGTGTGGATGCACCTATAATGTATTTCTTTACCTTTATATGCAGCAAAGATATCACATGGTCTTCAAAGCTTGACACTCCAGAGGAACAATTTTACATTTTGTCTCGCAGATTGACTCAAAACGCTAAACCAGGTATTGACAATCTAATTGGTGATATTTGCTAAGACAAGAATTATTATTGCTAATGCTCAAATTTATTTTAAACTACCATGTTCTACAGGAATGGATGATGGCTCAAATTATGTGACTTGTGTAGAAGAGGTGTATTATTGTATTTCTAAGTGATTTTCACATGTATGATGATAAAACGATAATAGACTTATAATGATAATAGACTCATATCAAGAGACTGGATAGAAAGCCAAAAGTAAGATTAAAGTCAAAATTAAGCCATAGCAACACCCTAGCAACGTGACGATTTCTGTGATTGTGGTTCCAAAACGAAACGGTGGTCCTAAGACGGCCATTGCGACCAAAGATAGACTTCTATCATTTTCAGACAGTGTCAGAAATTCAGCATGATCATTACACAGTGTTTGCTGCTATGTGTAATATGTCAGTTTTGGTTTTGTTCTGTTTCTTCCTTATTTGGTTCTTCCTGCTTTAGTTTGTGTCCTAGTTCTGTTAATTAATTATCGTCATCACCTGTGTTCTATTAATTACCTTGTTTCCTTGTTTGTTCCTCCCCTTTATAAGTCCTCAGTTTTGCCATTATGTTTGTCCGATCTTAAGTTGTAAATGGTTTGAAGTGTGTTGATGCTATTAAATATACCTTTTTGTTATCCTTTTGTGTGGGCGCCGATTACTACAACCACCGACTGTGACAGAATATCCGACCCCAAAAGAAAACGAGATCACCGCTCGGGATGATCGAGCTGGTTCCCGTAGTTTGCGGGGGTTCACGCCGCCGTTCGCGGCTCGCCCCTGCTCGTGCTGCATGGGATGTCAGGCTGCCTGGCGCGGCTTACGGAGGCCACCCGTTTTGGGGAGAACGGGTCGCCATTCGCCGTTCGCCCTTACCCACTGCCCAAGAGAGGTTCACTCCGCCTGAGACGGCGAGGAATGTTCCGCCCGCGGCGAGGAGGATTCCGCCGCAAGGGGCGATGAACGTTGCGCCGTCCGCGGCGAAGAGGATCCCGCCGTACACGGCGATGAATGTTCCGCCCGCGGCGAGGAGGAAGCCGCCGAAAAGGGCGATGAACGTTGCGCCAGCTGCGGTGAAGAGGGTTCCGCCGCCCACGCCTCAGGTTAAGGACAGGGGGCTATTGGATGAGGCTCTTCCCCCGGAATTCTCGGCTCCCATGCTCACGCCAGAAACTTCTCCTCACCAGTACCATCCAGTGCCTGCTCCTCGCCAGTGCCGTCCTGTGCCTACTCCTCGTTTGTGTCCGCCTATCCCCGCACCTCGCAAGAGGGTCCCGTCCAGCCCACCTGAGTTCCCGCTGGTCCCGTCCAGCCGTCCTGAGTTCCCGCTGGTCCCGTCCAGCCGTCCTGAGTTCCCGCTGGTCCCGTCCAGCCGTCCTGAGTTCCCGCTGGTCCCGTCCAGCCCACCTGAGCTCCCGCTGGTCCCGTCCAGCCCACCTGAGCTCCCGCTGGTCCCGTCCAGCCCACCTGAGTTCCCGCTGGTCCCGTCCAGCCCACCTGAGTTCCCGCTGGTCCCGTCCAGCCCACCTGAGTTCCCGCTGGTCCCGTCCAGCCCCGCGCCTCCCGTGCGCCCTCTAATGTCCGCGCTGCAAGAGCGCCCCTTTGAATCCGCGCTGCAAGAGCGCCCTCAAGTGTCCGCGCTGCAAGAGCGCCCTCAAGTGTCCGCGCTGCAAGAGCGCCCTCAAGAGTCCGCGCTGCAAGAGCGCCCTCCTGCGTCTCCGCTGGTCCTGTCCAGCTCTCCTTCGTCTCCGCTGGTTCGATCCAGCTTCGCGCCTCCCGTGCGCCCTCAAGTGTCTGCGCTGCAAGAGCGCCCTCAAGTGTCGGCGCTGCAAGAGCGCCCTCAGGAGTCCGCGCTGCAAGAGCGCCCTCCTGCATCTACGCTGGTCCCGTCCAGCTCTCCTTCGTCTCCGCTGGTTCCGTCCAGCTCCGCGCCTCCCGTGCGCCCCCCAGTGCCCGCTCCTCCAGAGCGCCCCCAAGTGCCCGCTCCTCCAGAGCGCCCTCAAGTGCCCGCTCCTCCAGAGCGCCCTCTAGTGCCCGCTCCTCCAGAGCGCCCTCTAGTGCCCGCTCCTCCAGAGCGCCCTCTAGTGCCCGCTCCTCCAGAGCGCCCTCTAGTGCCCGCTCCTCCAGAGCGCCCTCTAGTGCCCGCTCCACCAGAGCGCCCTCTAGTGTCCGCTCCTCCAGAGCGCCCTCAAGTGCCCGCTCCTCCAGAGCGCCCTCAGGTTACCGCTCCTCCCGAGCGCCCCCAAGAGCCCTCTCCTCCAATGTGGCCCCCAGAGGGGAACTTTCCCAAAGAAATTTTGGGGGGGGGCCATATAGTCCCAGTCTGTGTGGCCAGGCCAAAGGCCAAGGCCACAAAGGACCCCGATCCGCCAAGGCCGCCCAAGGACTCTGATCCACCATGGACTCCTGAGTCTCCAGATCTGCCATGGCCTCCCGAATCTCCAGTCCTGCCATGGCCTCCCAAGGCTCCAGATCCGCCATGGCCTCCCAAGGCTCCAGATCCACCATGGCCTCCCGAATCTCCAGTCCTGCCATGGCCTCCCAAGGCTCCGGATCCGCCATGGTCTCCCGAATCTCCAGTCCTGCCATGGCCTCCCAAGGCTCCGGATCCGCCATGGTCTCCCGAATCCCCAGTCCTGCCATGGCCTCCCAAGGCTCCTGATCCGTCCTGGAGGCTTCCCTATCCTATCCTGGTCCTGCTCCAGCCTCCAGGACGCCCGCCCCCCCTCCCCGATGTTACTGTTACGGTGCGGGACGCACCTTCCGGGGGGGGGGAGATACTGTAATATGTCAGTTTTGGTTTTGTTCTGTTTCTTCCTTATTTGGTTCTTCCTGCTTTAGTTTGTGTCCTAGTTCTGTTAATTAATTATCGTCATCACCTGTGTTCTATTAATTACCTTGTTTCCTTGTTTGTTCCTCCCCTTTATAAGTCCTCAGTTTTGCCATTATGTTTGTCCGATCTTAAGTTGTAAATGGTTTGAAGTGTGTTGATGCTATTAAATATACCTTTTTGTTATCCTTTTGTGTGGGCGCCGATTACTACAACCACCGACCGTGACACTATGACCCATGTTTACTGACCAGCCAATAAAAATGCAGGAAAAAATGGTTGATCAATGTGACATGACGTTAAATCTTAAAACTGCTTACCTCAAACTCTTACCTCAAACAGCTTCCTCTTTTATCAACAAACATAAAAAGTACAACTGCTAAACTGTGCTTCATCATGCTCTTTTTGTTTACTATTAGTGAATGCTAATGACGCTTTATTACTCAATAGTAACTTGCATCGTAGCCTACGAGTCACTAGGTGTCATCATCGTACAGTCTGCATACATGTTGTAACCAAAATTTTTTAGATCCATGTCGCACAGTGTGATTTGTAATGATCTTAGAGGATGACTAAAATTGTGCAGTCTGTAGAAAGATTAAGATAATTATGTGCACTCTTTAGGGTTAAATAAGTTAAAGCCATAAATAAATACCTTTTGAAAGGGCACCTTCCTAGTGACCAGTTTTGTCAAGTCAAGTCACCTTTATTTATATAGCGCTTTTAACAATACAGATTGTGTCAAAGCACTTAACAGTATCAAATTGGAGGATAGAGTGTCAGTAATGTATAATAATAAGATTAAATGCTCAATTTTCAGTTAAAGGCATTTCATTATTGAATTCAGTGATGTCATTGTCTAGCTGAGTTTAGTTTAAATAGTATCTGAGAAATCAAATTGAATTCACTAGAAATCAAGTGTCACCAACTGAGCAAGCCAGAGGCGACAGTGGCAAGGAACCAAAACTCCCTCGGTGACAGAATGGAGAAAAAAACCTTGGGAGAAATCAGG
The DNA here is from genome assembly GCF_936440315.1 of Barbus barbus. Classification (NCBI taxonomy): domain Eukaryota; kingdom Metazoa; phylum Chordata; class Actinopteri; order Cypriniformes; family Cyprinidae; genus Barbus; species Barbus barbus. The sequence continues at coordinate 12,271,883 of NC_136760.1, forward strand.
CTCAGTCGGGGGGCCAGTTCTCCTCTGGCCAGGATATTATTGTTTATTTATTGTTTAATTATTGATTTAATTAAAATTTTAAATGTATAAATGTATTATATTTCAGTTTTTATATTGTTGCAATTTCTAACAATAATAGTATTGTCACGGTTTGGTTTCTGTTTAGTTTCCTGTCATTAGTTAATCATCGTTCAACCTGTTCACCTGTCTTGTGTTAATTATCTCGTTTACTCCTTTGTTTCCATTTGCTTTATAAGCATTCAGTTTGATGTCTAGTGTTGTCGAGTCTTAAAGTTATGTTAACATTATATGGATGTTGATTTCTTGTATTCTGAAACCCTCAATTCATTAAAAGCCTATTTTCACGGAACTCCCCGTTTCCTGCCTTCCCTGGTGCACGTTACATTACAGAAGACTCGACCAACACGGAAGATGAGAAGTGTTGGTCGAGTCCAGGTCCGGGAATCATCAGCCTGCTTCCGCCGCCCGCGACGATGATGATTCTGCCCGCGGCAATGATGATGGCGCCGCCCGCGACGATAATGGTTCAGCCGCCCGTGGCGAAGAGTGTGCCGCCACCCGCGGCAGGGTTTACGCCACTGCCCGTGGCTCTCCCAAACCAACCTGTTCCTAACTTGGAGCTTCTGGATACGGCGATACCCCTTGATTTCCTGGCTCCTGTCCTCTCCCCAGAACCCGCTCCTCAACAATGCCCTCCTGTGCCCGCTCCGCGCCAGCGCTTTCCAGTGCCCTCTCCTAGTCAGCATTCCCCAGTGCTCGCTTCTCCAGAGCCAGTCCCTCCAGTGCCCGCTACTCCAGGGCCAGTCTCTCCAGTGCCCGCTTCTCCAGGACCAGTCTCTCCAGTGCCCGATTCTCCAGGGCCAGTCCCTCCTGTACCTATGCTGAGAGAGCGCCCCCAGGAATTAGCGCTTCCATGGGCGCCCCCAGGAATTAGCGCTGCCTGAGCGCCCCCAAGAATCTGTGCCTCGCAAGTGCCCTCCAGTGCCGACTCCTCGCAAGTGCCCTCCAATGCCTGCTCCTCGCAAATGCCCTCCAATGCCCGCTCCTCGCAAGTGCTCCCCTGAATCTCCACTAGTCCTGTTCAGCCCTCCTGCGTCTCTGCTGGTCCCGTCCAGCCCTCCTGCGTCTCCGCAGGTCTCGTCCAGCCCTCCTGCGTCTCCTACGTCTCCGATGGTCCTGTCCAGCTCTGCGCTTGCAGAGCGCCCTCAAGGGTCCGCACTTCCAGAGTGCCCTCCTATGTCTCCGCTGGCCTCGTCCAGTCCTCCTGCGTCTCCTACGTCTCCGCTGGTCCCGTCCAGCTCTGCGCTTCCAGAGCACCCTCAAGTGTCCGCGCTTCCAGAGCGCCCTCCTATGTCTCCGCTGGTCCCGTCCAGTTTCACGCCTCTAGAGCGCCCTCAAGTGTTCGCAACTCCAGAGTGCCCTCAAGTGTTCACGCCTCCAGAGCGCCCTCAAGTGTCCGCACCCCCAGAGCGCCCTCAGGTGTCCGTGCTTCCAGAGCGCCCTCCTATGTCTCTGCTGGTCCCGTCCAGCTCCGCGCTGCCCGAGCGCCCCAAGAGTCCCCGCCTCCAGAGCGCCCTCCTATGTCTCCGCTGGTCCCGTCCAGCTCCGCACTTCCAGAGCGCCCCCAAGAGTCCGCGCTTCCAGAGCGCCCCCAAGTGACTGTGCCGTCAGAGCACCCTTTAGTGCCCGCTCCTCCAGAGCGCCCCACAGAGCCCGCTCCTCCTCAATTTCTCCCAGAGGGGAAATTTGGGGGGGTGGCCATATACCCTCTGCCTGTGTGGCCGGGCCTAGAGCCAAGGCCACGGAACCCCTTGGGCTGCCCGAAAAAATAAGGCCATGGCTCCCCGAGTCCCCGGATCCACCATGGCCGTCCAAGCTCCCAGATCGACCATGGCCTTCCAAGCTCCCAGATCCGCCATGGCTTTCCAAGCTCCCAGATCCCCCATGGTCTCCCGAGTCTCCAGTGTCACCATGGCCTCCCGAGTCTCCTGTACCGCCATGGCCTCCCGAGTCCTCTGATCCGCATTGGCCTCCCGAGTCGCCTGATCCGCCCTGGAGATTTCCCTTGTCTCCTCCCTGTCCTGGCCCTGCTCCAGCCTCCAGGGCGCCCGCCCCCCTCCCCGATGTGACTGTTACGGTGCGGGACGCACCTTCCGGGAGGGGGGCGATATCTGTAACGGTTTGGTTTCTGTTTAGTTCCTGTTTGTCCTTATTTGGTCTGTTTCCTGTCATTAGTTAATCATCGTTCATCCTGTTCACCTGTCTTGTGTTAATTATCTTGTTTACTCCTTTGTTTCCGTTTGCATTATAAGCATTTAGTTTGATGTCTAGTGTTGTCGAGTCTTAAAGTTATGTTAACATTATATGGATGTTGATTTCTTGTATTCTGAAACTCTCAATTCATTAAAAGCCTATTTTCACGGAACTCCCCGTTTCCTGCCTTCCCTGGTGCACGTTACATTACAAGTATTATGTAGTTAGGTATTTTATTATATTTTTAGTCGAGGTCTTCACTGGTATATGTCCCCGGGGCTAATCCAGGTGTACGGCCTCTGCCGACGATCACGGTCGCAGACATCATCTCCCGGCGCCGATCCACCATCTGATCCAGACATGGACTGAGAAACAGAATAAGAAAGAAACAGACAAATATTAGCGTAGATGCCATTCTTCTTACGATTCCTCTAGCCCAGAGAGGGCTGTTGTTCCCACATCTGGCCCAGGGAGGGCCTCAGACCCCAAGTTTAGCCCAAGGAGGACTCCTGTTTCCAAGTCAAGCCCAGAGAGGGCTGATGTTTCCACATCTGGCCCAGGGCGGGCCACGGATCCCAAGTCAAGCCCAGGGAGAGGGCTGCTGTTCCTACGTCTAGCCCAGGGAGGGCCAGGGATCCCGAGTCAAGCCCAGGGAGGGCTATATGTCTCCAGCTGTAGGGGCCGAGTGCCGAAGCCAAGGCCATGGAGGCTGTTTGCCATGGCTCCCTGAGCTGCTTGCTCTGCCATGACTCCCTGGACTGCCTGCTTCACCATGCCTCCCCGAGCTGCCTGCTCCGCCATGGCCCCCCGAGCTGCCTGCTCCACCGTGGTGCCTGGATCCAGTACCGCCCTGGAGGCTTCCCATCCCGCACAAGCCTGTCCTGAGGGCTCTCCAAGGCGCCCACCCTCCCACCCCTCAATTACATGTGGCGTGATATGTTATGCACGTGGACGTTCTGTGTTTCTTTTTCTCCCCATGTGCTCCATTACCTAGTTTTCTCCCTTGTCTTATTGCTTCACTTGTGTTCGTTAATTATCCCTCGTTTAGTTCAGTATTTATAGTGTTGTCTGCCCTGGATTCCCTTGTCCGGTGTTAAAGTCATTTTGTACCTCCATGCTGTGTCCTTCATTTGTCTCCTGCCTGCCCTCTTTTCCCTGCGATTTGGTTTATTAAAGATTGTTAAGTTAAATCTTCTTTGTTTCCATGCTCCTCGCTTTCCCACTGCAGCAGCGTGACAGGGCCATAGAGACTTGTTGTTGGGCTGTTTTGACTAACCAACCACCCAGAACACCATAGCAACCACTTAGCAATTACAGCAACTGTATGCTTCTATAAAATGGTATACAATGATATACAGTAGTAAATATCTGTCTTGTTTATGTTCATAGATGCAGTACTGGAATGTCTGGGGGTCAGATGGGAGCTGCATTGCTCTGTCTTGAGCTATTCAAACACATTATCTGAGTTGTATTCTAACAGCAAAAGACAGAGGGATGTTCAGCTACAAGAGAGAGCTGGTATGGTGCCCATCTAAAGTATATGCTTTTTTGTGCATGTTTTGTTTTCATTTTTTGGTTTGGTTTGGTTTGGTGTGCATTGTTTTGTTTTCTTGGGTTGGTAGAGCTTAAAAGGTCTCTGAAGATCTTAAAGCATAGTAAATTAGTCAATAGTGTACATTTAAAAAAAAAAAAGATTCCTGAAGATGTAACCATAGCAACAGTATGCTGCATGAATACTCTCAGGTAGGATCAGTATCTATTTCTAACAGTACAAATCATTTGAGCATCCCAACGAGCTTGATAAAAACGACAACATTGGCTCAACTAATGACATGAGGAGCTATTTGACTAACCAGTGGGAGAGGGGAGAGTGTTGTTCTAGAAACTTTTTTGATAATATTCATTATTTTTGCAGTTCTGTTTGGTGACACTAGTATTGCAGGAATAGCACACATTACCTCTAAAACCGCCTTATAGTCTTAAAAAAAGTCCTGAGAAGTAGATGAACCCATCCAATGGTCATTATATAATGACCACATGGGACAGAACTGTTTATTTATGAAGGAGTTCATTAAAATAGTCATAAAATATGCAGAATAATAACTTGTAAACAATTATTATGTAATAAATCATGCAAAAGTGAAGATCCCATTATAGTCATCATAATAAATATACAGCTTCAGATATAAATATTTTACATGTTTATCTTAGAGTTTGTGGAACGGACATATTAAAAAAAGAATCAGTTCAAGAGAGAAATTCAGGCCTTCTGTTTTGTTTGTGATACTGCAGCCATTGGTAAAGACAGCAGAGTTAATAGGATTCAGCGTGAAAGAGGACTGGTCTACAGAAAGTGGCATCTCAGCGGCCCTTTGATTCTCCGACTGCCTGTCAAAGATGCCTCCATCAATAAAGAGGGTAAGTGCTAAAAAGGTGCCATATTTATTATAATGTAACTGTAAATTACAAGCTGTGTCATCATCACTTGTTGACTTTCTGTCACATGAGCTTCTGATCTATGTGTGCTATCATTGGTGTTGACTGATGAAGGGGCATACACTGACATTTAAGGAGAAACACAGTTATGTAAGAATCTCTGCTGTGTTCTAGCTTTGTCTTTTGCCCTGCGGACCCTGTACGACCCAGAGGAATGCCCCAGTGAGTGGGGAGAGGCTGTGCTCTCTACTGCTGCATTACTGGGAATGTCAAACCTCTTTCAGAAGTGAGTATCGACAGCTTCAAATCTGTCTTTGCAAATGAGGACAATGGAACAATCAAAATCAACAAAAGAGCAATGATACTCAAGTGCTATAACAAGTCTCAGTTATCTTACGTAGCAAGGTTTTTTTTATTATATAATAAAAAGAGAACAGATAGAATAGAAAAAGAATAGAGCAAGCTAGTGTTAGAGGCCTTTTGTGCTTTTGTTAATTGTATAATAAATAAAAAGAAAACAAATAGATAGAATACAAAAAGATTAGAAAAGCTAGTGTTAGCATTTTTTAAGAATTAAGTGTTTACATTTTCAAAATGTATTTTAAGCCATGCTGTAAAACATATATTTAGTTTCTACATATCTGAAAAAGGTTTGACAAAGGGTCACATAGAATATGTCTCCTACAAAAAAAGAAAGTAAAAAACACACCATTCCTGTGTGTGTAGTGTGTCATATTAAGCAATAAAGGCTGATCCAGTAGCGCATGAGCCCACACCCAGGTCTCTAGAGAAGTCTGTGTTGTCCAATCTTAGACTGATTCATATCCAGGATGTTGGGTGGAACTGGATGTGAATTTTGGCACTGCAGTCAGTCACTGTATTTATTTGACAGATATTTTTCAAATAAGATCACCCATGTTCCACCCAGCAGAGTTTAAACTACAGCGTGCATTGCATAACAGTGTGTTTCTCCCTTGGTCATGGGTGCGTCAATTTGTAATACACACAGTCACGAATGCTCATATGTTTAGTTTTTAGAATGTCACTTCAGAATATCAGAAATAATCCAGACATCTATGACTACACAGTGTTGTATGGTATATCAAATATTGTGTCCTTTTAAAGCTGATGGATATGATTGACAGGTGTCTTAAAGAGATGTTGGCAAATATCTCATCATTGACTGTGTGCAGCTTTCATCGAGTGTCCTGCACGGTAGTTCTTCTTCTCCTTCTTCTTGTTTTGTTCTATTGTTCTTTAAATGACCAATAGGGGGAGCTCTGTATTTAGTGTGTAAACATCTATAAACCTCTTTCTGTGTTTTTCAGTTTAAAGAGACTGTTCTCCAGAGAGCATGTGAGCGCTGGTTGGAGCTGTTCCTAGTGACTGAACTCTCCTTCCATATAAATCTCAGAGATTTGCCTTTTGACCTCCTGCTGAAGACCCTGCTTAGTCCAAGGTCTCATACTGTTTTTCTCTTCTCTTTTTGACCTTTCAGTGGCAAATCACATTGAGAAGCACTTTCTTCAGGATCTTGTTTGATTACATTGCTTTTGAATAAAGAAGATGAAGCCTGTTTATAAGACCATTAGGATATTTTGCATCGTGACATTTTCCTTCCAAAGCTTCATTACTGCAGTGCATCAGGGTGTTTTACTTTTGAGTTTGTTCGTAATTCACTTTATTCTCAATGGTAATTTTCATTAGATTCTCATTACTGTAATATAGTCAGGAAAATCATTCTTTCAGCAAATGTTTTCTTCATTTACATCAACATAAAATAAGTGCATTGCACCAAACTATCTATCTATCTATCTATCTATCTATCTATCTATCTATCTATCTATCTATCTATCTATCTATCTATCTATCTATCTATCTATCTGTCTATCTGTCTGTCTGTCTGTCTGTCTATTGTAATGCGTAATGTCATAACACAAAACTCTTAATGGTCTTAAAATAGTATTAATGGTCTTGAAAAATATATAAATAGGCTAAATGTATACACTCACACACACATATACACATACATGCATACATACATACATATATTTACTATATATTCTACATACTTTGTAAAATAAATAAAATATGTCTTGTACACATAATGAAGTCCAAAGCACATACCTTTGTGTGTGAAATGTGTCATATTAAGTAATAAATGTTTCTCATTAGAGTCTCATTACTGCAATATAGTCATGGAAATCACCCTTACTCCAAACGTTTTCTAATTTACATCACATAAAATAAATACACTGGACCAAATAATACCATGATGGATCCATATTGTTATTTATGTATGTATGTATTTACTTTTTTCTTTATTATAATAGGTGAAATGTGATTTTGCAATTCCCCTCTGCCAAACACTTAATGGTCTTAAAATAGGCCTTTTTTTCTTTGTGCAAAATATTATTTCTTTTGATTTTGGGGTGACATATGGCTTGGACATTCTTAATAACACTTTTATAAAGTACTTTTATGTACGTCAAGTCACCTTCTGCATACATAATGACTATTAAAACATAAAAAATGAGCAGATGGAGTAAATCAGCAGGAATCTAATAAGGTTTTTGTGTCTAGACTGTTCACATCTAATGAGTATGAGGTCTTGAGAGCAGTGCTGTGCTGGCTGTACCTGCAGTTAAACCCCCTCAGACAGACCCTACCAGCCCACAGCACCATCATCACCTTCTTCTCCAAGTATGTAACCTCGGCATTTACAGCTATCAGCAAAACACAATGCAAGTGATCCATTAGTGTAATTCCAGACAGTAAAAACCCCATTTATGGAGGACATTACAATAATTCAGTACACTATTCGTTCTTTTTGAAATGACCTTGATACGGCTTTGCTAGTTTCATGCACATATGCTGTTTTAATGACATCCCTCCATCATATATCTGTCTGTTTCAGGGAAACGGCTGTTTTCTTAGAACAGCCTCAGGGTCAAAAATACATCACTATCTTTCAAGCGCTTCGTATGCATGGCATTACTGAATGTAAGTTTTGGATGCTTCATGATAGATGCTCACAACATCAAACTAGCATTGTCTACAACAACTTTAGATTGGTCTTCAAAACCAAGCATAAATATTTGTCCCCAATCTCTGAATGCTGTTATGCCTCATTGTTAGCTTAACTGAAAACAGACAATTTGGCAGAATGAATGTGTGTATCTCCACAAGAGAGTGTCCGGACAAACAGTATGTCCCAGCTACAGGATCACGTCATGGCCACAGTCAGAACCTCATCCACTGGACCTCCAACGCCCACCAAACAGACGTGACAACATTATCAACTGTTCTGAAATACTTCACAGGCACAGTCATATTACTGATGTGTGTTATTTTTTAGGTCTTAAAGGGATAATTAATCAAAAAAGGAACACTTTGTTGTTATACTCACCATCATGTTATTCAAACTTGCATGGACAAAAAGAGTGTTGTAGTGTCCATGTAAGTGTCAAGAGATGTAAAAATGGGGGCAACATGTGGGGAAACCTGTTTAGAAACAGTTATTAGAACTGGTTGCTCATATGCAGGGTTATGAATCTAAACAAACTCTTAACCCTACATATTAAGTACATAACTCATCCTGCACCAGATACAGGGACAAACGATACCTTATATTATGGGGCATCTTACAACTTAGCATTAAACTGTTTCAAAATTCACATGATAAAATAAATAAATAAAACAGAAAGTTTTCTTCAACTAATGTTAAAGAAATAGTTCACCCAAAAATCTAAATTAGCTGAAAATTTACTTACTCTTAGGCCAAACAGATCTGGAGAAATTTTAGTATTACATAACTTGCTCACCAATGGACCCTCTGGAGTGAATGGGTGCCGTCAGAATGAAAGTCCAAACAGCTGATAAAAACATCACAATAATCCACAAGTAATAACAAGACTCCAGTGAAGTGAAAAGCTGCATGTTTGTTATAAAACACATCTACAATTAAGATGTTTTTAACTTCAAACCGTTGCTTGTTTGGCTCTATCAAATACGAGTTTTCTATCCATAACATTGCTTTCTCCAGTAAAAGTAATATTAAATAATCTCATCTGAATCAAGAGAGAAATATGCACAGATTAAGCACCATTTATAAGTGAAAACACTCCAAAACTGTTCTAAACATATAGATTTTGAGAAGACAACAGTGGATGGAATTGGAGGAAACATTATTATGGATTATGGACCAGTATTTTGGCCAGAAGCGAAGGTTTCAAGTTAAAATGCCTTGATGGATTTGTTTCTTACAAACATGCAGCTATTTAATTGAACGTTAAAACGTTCATTAATTGACTTTAGTTGTGGCAAATACTTGTGGTAATTGTGATGTTTTTATCAGCTGTTTGGACTCTCATTCTGACGGCACCCATTTATTGCAGAGGCATCGTTGAGCATGAGATGTAATGCTAAATTCCTCCAAATCTGTTCTGATGAAAAACAAAATCATCTACATGTTGAATAGCATGAATCGTGAATACCTGTATTTTTTTCAGCAAAGTTTCATATTTGGGTGAACTATTCCTTCAACCACACATTATATTTGTTGGGAGAAGTAGATTATTACTGGAAAATGTAAAGTTGTGTTGTTTATATATGTTCATGTCTCAGGTCAGCATCTGCAGGAGCTGCAAAACATCAGAGTCCTTCCTGAATCCTGGCTGCTGCACATCCTGTCTAATCATCACCACACTGTGAGTACCACCACAAACACAACACCTTCTTCAACCCACCCATTGCTCCAGATGTACCGCCATACATAATTCACAAGCTGCTTGTTTTAATATAAGTTGTATTGCTTTTTTGGCTCCAAGTGAAAACTAATTAATTAGCTGCAGGGTTTATCTGTATGTTTTTTCCATAGCTTTACAGCGGGGGTGACATGGTATTGACTGACTTCTCCAAACAAGCTATCCGTTTTGGAATGATGTTTGATAGGGTGCGGTACACTTTCTGACGCTTCAACACTGATGCAATATGGCCAGCTTTTCAGTCCTTCAGTCACTTGCAATTACTGTTGTTACAATATGACAAAGTCAGTCCATGTTTTTCTTTTACTTGCTTGTAAGGCAGTATTTTATGTGTTGTTTTACCTTGTGTCACCCTACAGGAACAAGAGTGCTGCTCTCAAACCATCAGCATCTATGGCTTTTACTTTCTTCTCCAAGCTGCTAAAATGGGTGAATCAGATACATACAGCTTCTCCATTGAGGTTAGAGCACCCACAGCTTCATATACCCTTCATGACCAATTCTCAACAAAAAAAGTTAACTTTATTAAATGTGTCAAATTATAAGTTGTATTGCTTTGTTTTGATGTGTTGACTAAGTACTTAATGTGTGTTATTTGATATTACATTTAAAGTTAACATATTTGAGACTTCATTACAAATATGTAATAACAAACGTACTGATGGCATGCAAGATACAATGGAAATGACAAGTGTATTTTATTTTGCCATAAATGCTTGTCAGTATATTAGCAGTGCAGTTTAACCACATTCTAAAGACAATAAAAGCAATATATAGAGATGTACTTACTTAATTGGATCAAAAAGCACTCGATCACACTTTATTTTAAGGTCCAATTGCTTATTAATAGTTAGTAAGGTAGTTGTTAGGTTTAGGTATTGGGTAGGATTAGGGATGTAGAATATGGTCATGCAGAATATGTGCTTTATAAGTAATAAACAGCCAATATACTAGTAATAGGCATGCTAACAAGCAACTAGTTAATAGCGAGTATTGGTCCCTATATTAAAATGTTTCTAAGCACTCTTAAAGTCATTGTTGTGTGCATTTAATATAAATTAAACTAAAATACATTTTAATATTAAATAGCATGCAATTAAGTGTCTGAGAAATTACATTCAGCTTGTGCTTATGTATATTATTTTAAAGTAAATTATTACCATAATATATTCTCTGTTTAAAAGTATCCTAAAGTGTACTTCTTGTTCACTAAAGTATGTCTAACAAGTTAGGACTTATTAAGTCTTAAGTATCCGCCAGGTGGCACTTTGAGATCGAGCTATCAATGTATTTCCTTTACAACACATTTAACTGGTGTTAACTGGTGGTGGACGAGGAGACACCACCCCTCACAATGTAGAGCGCTTTGAGTGCTTAGAAAAAAAAAAGCAGAAAAGCGCTATATAAATGTAATGAATTATTATTATTATTATTATTATGTAAAAGAAGTTCACCCACAATATTTTCATCATTCGTCATTCCCCCTACTTCCCCGTCAACCCTCTCTGGGTGAACTCAGAGATTCCTCAGAACATAATGTCATCTTCTCCCACCCTCCTTCTATCTGTCTCTCTCTGTGTAGAGGTTAAGACACTGGGATCCTGCTGTGTGCCAGTCCTCCATTGTGAGCCGTCCATACAGCATGCGATCAGATCGTTCGGTGCGCTATCACATCACAGTGCAAAGCTATGCCAATGGTGAGTGGCAAGAGCACAGCAGTGGACCTGTCAATCAAGAGTTTGGCTTATGCAAACGCCGCTCAAGAAGCAAGGTACCAACACCCAGAGTTTAAAATAAAACAATAAAAACACGATAATATGAACAGTTTAAACTTAACAGTTATTGCTGATAGCCTAAAATAGAGATGAACAATCAGTATTTTAGTATTGCTGCAATACCTTTTTTATTAATTGTTTTTATTATTATTTTTATGTTATGTTCTCAATTTTTATTTTTATTTAAAAATATTAGTCATTTTGTTGTGTGCTGTTGTCATTTTTATTGTTATTTTTTTTAAATATGCCTATGCAATTTATATATATATATATATATATATATATATATATATATGTATATATATATATATATATATGTATGTGTGTCTGTGTGTATATATGGCATTATTTCTATATTATTTTATATATTATAATTTTTTATTTATTTATTTATTCATTTATTTATTTCAGTTTTAGTTTAAGTTTTCTTAGTACAGCAAGTTAAACTAAATTAAAATGAGAAATGTTGCCTTGGCAAATATGTATTTATTTATTATTATTGTTATTATTATTATTTTTTATTTTAGTTAATGTTTATTTAAAGTAACATATTTGCATTTTATCGTTTTAGTTTTTGTTTTAGCTAACAATAATAATCCTGATAATAATAGAAATAATAAAAGAATAACAATGTTTTTGTTGCAGTATAACAATTTTTTATTTAATCATTATTACTGAATTGTAATCATTTAAAAGCAGATGGTCGCTCTGTAATGAATACAATACACTTTGACAGATGCTTCTCTATAAAAGTTAATTTTTCTAATTTGTCCTTTTTTAACAGCCATTCCAGATTGAAGGACTTTCTTCTCCCATCCTGGTGACCTTTGCTCTGGCATTCCCATTTTGAGCTTGCATCTTGACCCCTTTTCATAGTAAATATATTAATGGATTATACAGAATGACAAAATGCTTTTGTGTTTTTCATGTTCGTGTATGGTGGGCACTATGTCTAATAACAGTTATATTGTACTATGAATTCCCATAGAGTCACTAAATTAGACATGAGCAATGAACATGCTTGATATTCGTTTTTAATTATTGATGATTTATTTTATTATTAATGAACAGAATTGCTTATTATATCATCATATCAGGAATTTGAGTGCAGGCACTTGCACCAAAAAATAAAAATAAATAAAAAATAAAAATTCAGAACCACCTCTGGTAATAAATCATTTAAACAGCTGCTGGGCTTAAGAAAAACAAAAGGTTTTAGAGTGCACAATTTAATGTGGGGAATAAAACGATGAAGCAGCTATTGTGCGTGCAGCAGTAAACGACCCTTTACTGCAGGTAAAGAAAAGATGTTTATATACATATAGCCATAATAGTATCAAAAATAGTAACAAAATATTTTTTAATGAAATGAATGAACTGTATTTTAGCTTGTTTGTTTATTTATTTTTTTTTTTTTCATTTAACATTTTGCTTTTGCTTTTTTTTTTTTTTTGTTATTTTATGGTACTAAATTATATTTAAGGAATAGTTATGATCCATTTATTACCTGTTAACAACTTTTTGAGCTTTGACCTGAAAAAAAAAAAAATTCCAACTTAGACTTTTTACTTAAAAGCATATTTGCTCCCCATTTATTTCCAATGTCGTCTTTTTTTAACCATGAAGAGTATGACACTGAAAAAAAAAAAGAATTAAAAATTAATTCAATAAAACTAAATTTGTTTAAGGAAGTGGTTGCAAACAATTTATTTTAGCTACATTAAAAAACAAAACAAACAAACAAACAAACAAAAAAAAATATATATATATTGAAAGTTAGTCATCTATATTTGTTTATTTAAATGTAGCTAAAATAAATGGATTGCAACCACTTACCTTAAAACAATTTATTAAATTCAATGAATCTTTTTTTTTTTTTTTTTTTTTTGCAGTGAAGCGTAACTATTTTTTCAGGAACATTTAACCTTTTTGAAGAATATCTATGACTGTTTGATTGATTGATTGACTATCTATCTATCTATCTATCTATCTATCTATCTATCTATCTATCTATCTATCTATCTATCTATCTATCTATCTATCTATCTATCTATCTAACGATCGATCGATCGATCATCTATCTATCTATCTATCTATCTATCTATCTATCTATCTATCTATCTATCTATCTATCTATCTATCGATCGAACGATCGATCGATCGATCGATCATCTATCTATCTATCTATCTATCTATCTATCTATCTATCTATCTATCTATCTATCTATCTATCTATCTATCTATCTATCTATCTATCTATCTATCTATCTATCGGTCTATCTGTCTATCTATATATCTGTCTATCTATCTATCTATCTATCTATCTATCTATCTATCTATCTATCTATCTATCTATCTATCTATCTATCTATCTATCTATCTATCTATCTATCTATCTATCTATCTGTCTATCTGTCTGTCTGTCTATCTATCTATCTATCTATCTATCTATCTATCTATCTATCTATCTATCTATCTATCTATCTATCTATCTATCTATCTAGATAAAGACAGTTAAGGATTAGAAACACTTCTGGGTAGTTTTATTTATTTCTAGCTTAAGCAACAAAAATAACAGCATCCAAAATCCTCTGTATAGCTTTAATTATTAATAAAAAAAGTGGCCTCATTGCTGTACAAAATAAAAATAAAAAATGTAGTGCAGTCACTAAACAATGCAAAAGTAGCAATGTATAGACCTAAAAATATCTGAGAGTAAAGATACAAAGAGCTACGATTAAAAAGATTTAGAAAGAAAGAAAGAAAGAAAGAAAGAAAGAAAGAAAGAAAGAAAGAAAGAAAGAAAGAAAGAAAGAAAGAAAGAAAGAAAGAAAGAAAGAAAGAGATTCATTCTAATGCACACTTTACTATTATTTATCATGCAGGGCTTTCCCCCCCAAGTTACTATTTTATTTTTGTGCATATATTTGAACTTCTTATTTTATATTAGATTTTTCTTTATTTTATTTTCTTTATTTTTTAAATTATTATATTTTTTTAACAGAAGATCTTGTTTTTAGTTTTAATCTTTTTCTGTATTTTTCATGCAAATATTTATTTATTTATTTTTTTGTACAGTTTGCATCACTTCTGTTTGTTTGCATCACTTCTGTCCAGATTAATGTCTGAAACTTTGTTGGAGCAAAAGCAGCTGGTGACAGTCTGCCATGAACACTTGAAAGTCTTCATTCTTCTCTTCTTCTTCTTGCTGCTTTTTTAGTTCTCAGAAAGTTTCCTCAAGGCATATTCCAATTCACGTGCATATGCGCTGCTCTAAGTAATTTTAGTAGTGTGTTCACACTGAAAACAGAAAAAGTGTACTTCAAATAGTCTAAATAAGGTCAAGACAAGCGCATTGAATTGTGGGATACAATATGTTGCCCAGTATGCTCTGGTACTACACATTTTGGGAATGTAGAAGTTCATCCATGTCTTCCATGCATACAGAAAGTTAGCATATATCATTTGCATATTATACTGTAAAATTCAACTCGAAAAAGAAAAATATGTTCTATAAGGAGCAGCTATTGCAGCATTAGCTGTTGTTTTTGAAGTTCATTTCTCATAGATCTGACAGACTGTCCACGTCAACACTGTGAACTGCCGTCATTTGGCTCATGCAGCCTCAAAATAGTTTCCCTCTTCTTGAAACATGCTGCAATGCTATTGTTTTCAAGGGCTGCGAATTGAGGGAAGAGGAAGCGTGTTTTGCGTGGTGCGCTCTGTGTTTTCACATGAGCAAACTGCCACTGAGGAAGCAAAGCTATCCTGATCACAATACATGCTGGAAAATACTTAGCCGAGCAGTGCGGATATACAGCAGCCGTCCACAGACTACTGCATGACCCGCTGACCCCATGCAGGCTTTAAATAAAGTCACTCTGCTGCTCTGACCCACGACTGGCATGAAGTGAATATGAGAAAGCAGAAAAAAAAGATTCTTCCTTACTAACTCCTCACAAAGAATGTTCAGGAATTAGTAAGACTTAAAAAAAAGAATAGAAGATATTTTAAAGAATGTTGGTAACCAAACAGCGACTGGTAGCCAATGACTTACTTTTTTGTTTTTTTCAGTGGCTTCACCAACTATTTGGTTACCAACATTCTTCAAAAATATTTGCTTCTGTGTGCAACAGAAAAAAAGAAGCTCATACAAGTTGGCAACAAATTGAGGTTGAGTAAATAATGAAATATTTTTTTTTTTTTTTTTGAGTGAACTATCCCTTTAAGACTGTTAAGAATGGGATGCGATAAAACATTTTTTTTTTAAGTAACAAAAATATTTTATTCATTTTTTTAGCAATTCTGACTTTATACCTCACAGCTTTGACTTATTTTGTGCAAATCTGAACACTCATCTCAGAACTGTGAGATATAAACAGAAATATATTTATATATATATACATTTTTTTTATATAATTCCATGGTAGAAACAGACTTCCACAGAAAACAGAATTTATGTATTTAGCTATTTCAAAAATATTAATTTGCTGTTTCAAACTCTACAGTTTGTCCAAGTTGCATAATAACACCTTACAGGTATTGTCCAAACTGTATTAAAAATTATCTATTAATTTTGTGATTAATCAGAAACATAATTTATATTGCGTTTAGAGCGTTTTTTCAGTCTGTTCGCATACACATATTTGTTTTTTGTTTTTATCTCAATACGAACAGTCTCCACAGGTCACTATAACCTCTAATAGCCTTTGCTCAAATCTCAAATGTGCACCTAAACAATAAAACATATCCAGGGGGATTTCCCATAATACAGCACTATTTCCTTCTCTTCAGTCACCTAGAGCATTGAAAGGCATGAACTGGATATACCACATATTTATTCTACACTGTGGAAGTATAAAAGCACCAAAGCTTTAAAATACATTAGTAAAAAGTAAAAATTAAAAATACAATAAAAACTGTAATATAGTATTTTATTCCTATGATGGCAAAGCTGAATTTTCAGCAGCCATTACTCCATTCAGAAATCATTCTAATTATGCTGTTTTGGTGCTCAATTATTAATAATAGTTCTTCTTATTATCAGTGTTACACTGTTTAATATTTTCTTGTGGAAAATATTATCCTGATACATTTTTTCAGGTTTAAGAATAATAGTTTCTCTTTGTTTATCAATATCTTCTTTTGCTGTCACATTTGATACATTTAATGTGTCTTTACTGAATTAAAGTATTCATTTCTTTTTGTTATGAAAAATTGTACATTTCCCTTTTAAAATGGTACCATTTTAAAATGGTAGTGTATCACAGTTTGCACAAAAATACAAAGCAGCACAATAATAATAAAATATTTCTTGAGCAACACTTTAATAATGATGATTATATTTGCAAGTCAGCATATTAATGATTTCTGAATAGCATCTATGTGACTAAAAGAGGATCAAAAGTGACCTGAACTACAGACATTCTATTTATAACTACAAATCCCATCGTCCTTTTCTCTACATCCGGAAAAGAAGGGGCCTTTTCCGCCTTCAGTCGTATTTTGTAAATCCCACTATGGTTAAGGTTTGGGTCATGAATATTAATTATATCCCCCGACAGACTGCTATTTGATTGGCTGAATGCAGACAAAGGAAGGTGGGCGTTAGTTTGCTGTCGAACAGTCGAATCCAACTGCCGGGAGGGCTTGGCTCATGTTTATTAATACAGAAACGTGACTGGACGCTCTAGGAAGGTTGCATAGCGACGTCAGCGGGAGCTAATTAATAATCATGAGCGCACCCCTGGTCATAGTGGGATTCGCAGTTCCGCTTTCCACCCGTCAGATGCGGGACAGGCAGACCGACCGCTGCTGCACAGGAGTTTCACAGCTGCTTATAAGTGTGTAAGTTATCTACACATATACTAACGAGACATATCGTGGAATATTAAACTTTGAATGCGTGTTATTGGTTGTGTTCAAATCAGTAACGTTAGTTACACATTTACTGGGGCAGTTCACTTACTCCCTTTATGCAAAACCTGTCGTTTCTGTTTCAGATAACAGGTTATATACCGATCGGAACACATGAAATAATTTAGTCTTGACATGTAAAATCTCGCTCTTAGAGATGATAGATTGATTCTGTCTGAAGATGTGGCGTTGATGTCTGTACACAGCTCTAAAACCAGTGCACTGCTTAATTAGACCGCATTTAAGCACGAATGCAGCGCACAAACGCGCCTGTGATGCTCGTAAATGCTGTAATAGTATCAGGTGATATTACCATGTTACTGCTACCGAGATGAAAAAAGAGACAGCTGTCAATCACTGTTCTGATCTAGAGTTCAAAAGTGCCGCCCACTTTTTCAGTAGCCTTGGTTTTTTGAGATATAGAGAATCTTAAAGCTTTGTTAAAACATTATAGCCAATTAATCAAACCAATCAGCTACAAAGTGAATCACAACGTTACAAACTTTGATTTGAAGCCAAAACAGAAAATTGGAAATCTGACAAAAGACAAGGCTGTGCACTTAATGGCTTTAATGATAATGGACATATATAAAACTACTGACTTACAGTAGGGTTGCAAAACGATTAGGCCTAATCACGATTAAGCACATTCAAAATAAAACTGAATAAATAAGCTTTCCATTGATGTAGGGTTTGTTAGGATCGGACAATATTTGGTCGAGATACAACTATTTGAAAATCTGGAATTTGAGGGTGCAAAAAAAATCTAAATATTGAGAAAATCGCCTTTAAAGTTGTCCAAATGAAGTTCTTAGCGATAAGTTTTGATATATTTACGGAAGGAAGTTTACAAAATATCTTCATGGAAAATGATCTTTACTTAATATATACTAAGTATGTAACATATAATATGTAAACATAGGCCTTTATTTTGAATATGATTAATCGCGATTAATCATTTTCCAGCCCTAATTTAGAGATGTTGATGATGTAGAAACAGTATATTAACAATATATCAATTTATTTCAACGTTTCAAATTTCGGGCACAGCCCTTATTTCAGTTTTTTTTTTTATGCTGAAATAATTTAGGCTGAATAGCTTCAACAAAAGTGTATCCCTTCAATTACAACCACATAATTCATAGCTCTGTCTTATATGTTATAGCCAAAAAAATAAATAAAAATCCCTTATAGAGGAAGTAAATGGGATCTGGAACCCAACCCAGCTGTTGCACTACATTGTGGTTTCTCTTCAATTGCATTTGCTTACTGCTTTCTAAATTACACTGTCACTGTTGCCATCCCTGTTCCTTCAGTAATCAATCGTACCATGGTTATATCATGCTGTATCATGCATGGTTTAAACATAAACTATGATAGTACCATGTTGTTCAATAAATATATATTTTTTATTAATAATAATAACAATAGCAACTAACAACTAATAGTAAATGTCATAATTTCATATTTTGGTGAACTATTCTTTGAATGGCTGCAATGGGTTCTGTATTTTCATGGCAGTTATTCCACAGTTTCCTATTTCCACACATAGACTCGTGGTTTCTGAGTTAGGAACTGTGTAAGTTGATGCATGCATTTTTTTTAATAGCTCTAACCCACTAATGTACATCTCAGTGCACCTATTACTTTCATGGTAATATGATAGTAACATTAAATTAATTTATTTTGATATTACGGAAGTGTAAAGAGTAGGATTGTAACATAAAGAGTGTATGGAATAGTTCTCCAACTTTCCATCACAAAAGCAATGCAGAATTAATGGGTTGTTGTGTGATGTTATGCTCAAGGTATTTTACCCAAGGAAGATATGTCAAAACCTGTCAAGCCAGTATGTCAAGGGTATCAAATATATATCAAAGTTCCTCCAAAACTGATGTGACAACAGTCAGGTGTTGTGCTGGGGTCTATCCAAACAGTTTTGTACATAAAGCAACAGAGTTTGTACACAAACACCATATTACAGTTATGGTTCAAAACCAAAAAAACAAAAATATTGTTTTTTATTCAGCAAGGATGCATTATATAACATGCAATATTTTATTACATAAACATTAAAATCAAACATTAAAAATGGCTTAAATATTAAACAAACATAAAATATTGACTGGGTGAATTATAATATGTTATCTACTAAGATGTACTACATGTGCAAATAAAGTAAAAAAAAAAGAAAAAGAAAAGCCTTTTCATTTCAGCCTTTTACATAGGTTACCATATTATTTGAAGTGTTGAGATTTTTTGTAAAGCACATTAACTTGTTTTCCATCTACCAGTTAAGATTTACAACAAAAATCTGATCCCATTTTCATATTGGTCTGAACAAAAATGGCAGACAGGCTGAATAAAAATGTAATTCCACTGTCTGCCAGCAGGCAGCACTTATGGAACAGCAGAAATGGAGTTGTTTCCCGGTAACCTCTGTAAACAAACCAGCTCTGCGCTTATAAACACTACTTTTTTACACATTTCATGGAGGGAAGATGAAATGTTTTCAGGAGACAGGTGGTTCTTCCTTATGCACTTTGCTTAATGCGGAGTTACCGCAAGTTTTTTAAATCGATATAAACAAATACGGTTTTAATGATATTTAAAATATGAAACGACAATACTAGCCGTTGGGACTTTATATCATAGTTTATCACTAATGGTTATCCCTAGGATGTAGGTGCTGTGTTATTTTCAAATGCAGCATGTACAACATGCAATAAAATATTGTCATATTCAAGTTTTGGAGAAAACTAAACACACTTTTAATGCCACTCAGTGGATATTTCACTTTAAAATTGTCTCAAAACTTGCAAGAAGCCAATATCCTACTCTTCACCTTGTTATCATTATTTCAATCTGTATTGTCACACAAAATACCAATTTAAAATATGCTTTTATTGAAAGTAACATAAAATCATTTTGCTGAAATGCTGCCACTGACGCGTTATTCTAATAAGACTGTGTTGGAAATGATTCTCTGTTGCAGTCAATACCAGTAATGCACAGCATCAGAATATTTCACTGCTGTTTCTAGATCCAGTCGATCCAGTTTTCATTTCCTTCTTGTAGTTTACTAATTTTATCTGACTCAGAACAGTGTCTGTATCGGAGACAAATCTATCTCTTGCTAGATAATATAACGAAAAAAAATGTCATTGAAGTGAAGTGACATACTGCCAAGTTGATGACCCATACTCGGAATTCGTGCTCTGCATTTAACCCATCCAACGTGCACACACACAGCAGTGAACACACACAAAGTACACTTTCTCGACGCCTCGTCTCCCAGGCTGGACTGTTCGGCGACACTGTCGAGGACTGAGCCCAGCAGTTCTCGGCAGTACTGCAGCAGACTGAGGCCGTCCAGCACATCTTGCCCCGGAGTGATGCACCGCTCCAAGGCAGGGCAAGCCCCAGTCTGCTGGTCGCCACGGGCGCCCTCCTGTGTTCCCCTGAGCTGCTCCGCTTTGTGCTGGTGCGTCGAGCCTCTTGCAGGAGCGTGGCGCCCCCCGTGTTCCAGCTGGCCCCGATATCGTCCAAGGAGGCGATAAAACGGCCCTGACACGGGCAAACCGGAGATGTGGAAAGCTGCTCCATCTCAGGAGCTGGTGAGGTCAGCGCCACTCCTTCCCCTGTAGGAGGGCTGGGGGAGAATCATTCATTCTTGTTCTGCCGCTGGCTCAAGGGCCAGCGGTACCCACATTGTCAAGTGAGAGCAATTTCCTTTCCTCCGGGTTATCAGGTTCGCGGGTTGACAGTGTGCGACGCGCTGCCTCCTCACTCTCGCCCGCGACCCATCTTGCCAGCGGCCAAGAGAGTGCGGTTCGGGGACGCAGTGCCTCCCCACGCACCTCTAGCCAGTCCCCTTTGGGACCAGGGAGTTCGGTAAGGATGCTTCAGAATGCGCTGCCTTCTGTACCATCCAGCCCTACTCTCCTGCGCTGCACCACCGCAGGTACGTCGGTTGTGCAGTTGGAGCCCCTTGCACGGTGTCTGGAAGCGTGGCTTGCGCTACCCAGCCCGTCTTGTTGGCTCGCGCGCACAATTCGACTCGGCTACGCGATTCAGTTCGCCAGGCGACCTCCCAAGTACAGCTGCGTTCTCGAGACCTCGGTGGTAGCTCGGAACACTCCTGTCTTGCGCGAGGAGATTGCTGTCCTCCTGGCAAAGGATGCAATCGAGCCGGTCCCTCCAGCCGAGATGAGGCAGGGGTTTTACAGCCCTTACTTCATCGTGCCCAAGAAAGGCGGTGGCCTTCGGCCAATCCTGGATCTGCGAGTCTTGAATCGGGCCCTGCACAAGCTCCCGTTCAAGATGTTGACGCAGAAACGCATCATCAAGAGCGTCCAGTCCGGGGATTGGTTTGCAGCGATCGACCTGAAGGACACTTACTTTCATGTCTCGATCCTTCCTCGTCACAGACCGTTCCTACGGTTCGCGTTCGAGGGGCTGGCATGGCAGTACAGGGTCCTCCCCTTCGGGCTCTCCCTGTCCCCCCGTGTCTTCACGAAGGATGCGGAGGGCCCCCTTGCCCTGTTACGGGAAGTGGGCATCAGGATCCTCAACTATCTCGACGATTGGCTCATCCTGGCCCGGTCGTGAGAACAGTTGTGTGGTCACAGGGACTTGGTGCTCCGGCACCTCAGCCAGTTGGGGCTTCGGGTCAACTGGGAAAAGAGCAAGCTCTTCCCTGTGCAGAGAATTTCTTTTCTCAGTGTGGAGTTAGACTCCGTGAGTATGACGGCACGTCTCACGGACGAGCACGCCCAATCAGTGCTGAACTGCCTGAGTTCCTTCAGAGGCAGGACAGTGGTTCCGCTGAAACAGTTTCAGAAGCTCCTGGGGCATATGGCATCCGTAGCCGCAGTCACGCCGCTCGGATTGCTTCATATGAGACCTCTTCAGCACTGGTTACACTCACGGGTCCCGAGATGTGCATGGCGCCGCGGGACACATCGTGTGACCATCACGCAGTCGTGTCGCCGCTCTTTCAGCCCCTGGTCGGACCTTGCGTTTCTACGGGCAGGGTTGCCCTTAGGACAAGTGTCCCAGCATGTTGTTGTCACAACAGATGCCTCCAGCACGGGCTGGGACGCTACATGCAACGGGCAGGCAGCCTCAGGGCTCTGGACGGGGCCTCGTCTGCTTTGGCACATCAACTGCCTAGAGCTGCTGGCAGTGCATCTGGCCTTAAGGCAGTTCCGGCCGCTGCTGGTAGGCCAGCACGTGTTGGTCCGTACGGACAGCACTGCGGTTGTCTCGTACATCAACCGTCAGGGAGGTGTACGATCACGCCGCATGTCACAGCTCGCCCGCCATCTCCTCCTCTAGAGTCAGACGCAGCTCAAATCGCTGCGCGCCATCCTCATTCCGGGGGAGCTCAATCGTGCGGCCGACGCGCTCTCACGACAGCTTACGTTCCCTGGAGAATGGCGACTCCATCCCGAGACGATCCGGCTGATTTGGAGTCGATTCGGGGAAGCTCAGGTAGACCTGTTTGCTTCCCGAGAGTCCTCCCACTGCCAGCTGTATTACTCCCTGACCGAGGCTCCCCTCGGCACGGACGCGCTGGCACACAGCTGGCCTCGGGCTCTGCGCAAGTATGCGTTTCCCCCAGTGAGCCTGCTCGCACAGACCCTGTGCAAGGTCAGGGAGGACGAGGAGCAGGTCCTGCTGCTTGCGCCGTATTGGCCCACCCGGACCTGGTTTCCGGAACGACAGCCCCTCCTTGGCACATCCCTCTGAGGAAGGACCTTCCAAGCATTTTCTGTAAGCGAAGAGTGCCTTGTGTTCGGGCCGGACTACTCTCATGTTGTCCTGAGACCCCGGCCTGGATACGTGGCTAAGGTTCCTACCACGCCCTTCCGCTGTCAGGTGGTGAACCTGCAATCACTGCCCTCAGAGGAGGCAGACCCGGCCTTGGCGTTGCTGTGTCCTGTAAGAGCTCTACGCATATACGTGGACCGCACCCGGAGCTTCAGAAGCTCTGAGCAGCTCTTTGTCTGCCACGGAGGTCAGCAGAAAGGGAAGGCTGTCTCCAAGCAGAGGTTGGCCCACTGGATAGTGGATGCCATCGCCTTGGCGTACCAATCCCAAGGCGAGCCGTGCCCCCTCGGGGTGAGGGCTCACTCTACACGGAGTGTTGCCTCCTCCTGTGCGCTGGCGCACGGCGCCTCTCTGGCAGACATCTGTAGAGCTGCGGGCTGGGCGACACCGAACACCTTCGCGAGATTTTACAGTCTCCGCGTTGAGCCAGTTTCTTCCCGTGTGTTGGGTAACAGGTAAGTGGCGGGAAGAGCTGGCCGATGTCACGCTTGCTGCGCCATTCCCCCTCACCAGGGGATACGAGTGCCTGCTTTCTCCTCCAGTTCAGTTCCCCGGACGGCGAACCCTGGTGGAGTTCCTGGGCGGAGCAGTCTGACGCCAGGCCCAGTACTGGTGCTAGCTCGCCCTTCGGGTAATCCCACACGTGTATTCGTCCACGGTACGGTTTCCCTCACGGTAAACCCGTGTCTTCCCTTTGACAGAGCTCTGTCAGGCCCTGCTGGCAGCCCTCCTCCCTACTCCTAGGTAGGATCTGCCCTAGGGTCCAGTCGTATGTAGTACTGCCCCAGGCCTGGCCCAGTCCATATCAGTGTCTCCACATGTTACCTCCCTTCGGGCAGGATGTGGCCTCCGTAGCACCCTTCTCCGGAAGGCTCGCTTCCCCGTCGGTACTGCCAAGCTGTACAACAAACAGGAAAGACTTGAAGCATCTTTCATGGAAGGTCGAAATCCCTTCCGACTTCTTGGGGTAAGGAACAGCGGCTTGGCTATCTCCAGCAGCAATGTACTCAGTGGTCCCTGCGGGCACCCAGGTTAGCGAATTTGTGCTGGGGCGATGGGAAGGTTGCGACCTTCGCATGGCATTTGTCTGTCACTTGCTAGCTTGTCAACATCTGCATGCCACAAGGTCGTGACGGGGTTCAGGTTGTGGCGCTTTCCATAGGACCCCTAATGTCGTCACGACATAACTCGTAGTGACCGACAGATAGGGAACGTCTCGGTTACGTACGTAACCCTCGTTCCCTGATGGAGGGAACGGAGACGTTATGTCCCCATGCCACAATCCTGAATCATCGCTGGTTGCCAGGGACACGTTCTCGGCTCCTCAGCGGAAAACCTGATGAGTGGATGCACCTGTTGCCCTTTTATACCCGTATGCACGGGGAGTGGCTCAGGTATGCAAAATCCACTAGCCAATATTCATTGGCATTTTCTCTTAAGTCAGAGATGATTGGGTCTTCCAAGTAAATCCCCTAATGTCGTCACGACATAACGTCTCCGTTCCCTCCATCATGGAACGAGGGTTATGTACGTAACCGAGACGTTCTGATATCTTACCCTTAGTATTTTTGGTTTGTTCCATGGCTTTGCGTGTGTGTTTATTTCATTATTATTATTATTATTTTCAAATTAATTTGTATGTTTGTATATATATAGTATTTTTTTAATCATGTGACTAATCACCTGGTAGTATAAAGCTTGCTGGTTTAAATTTTTAATTCTCTGGTGAAGAGCCTGTGTGCTCGAAACATCACCTGTATGATAGTGCACTGTTAATTTTTTTTTGCATTTTTGGCGCTTTGCTTGCTGACTTTGGTTTTGTTTTCTTATTATCTTTTTTGTCAAGTACCCAGTTTGAGCATTTTGCCAGTTATGAGCGTGCTTTTGTTTGTTTTTGTATCTCTGATTGGTTACCCCACCTTGGACTCTCTCTTCCTCTTTTAAACACACTGTAGCTTTCAAATCGCATGTTTATCATGCCAGAGTGGCTCCCAACTGCTCAAACACAGGGTTAGTAGTACAAGAAGACAGCACATGATTTCTGACTCTACTCCTACACTATGCAGCAATCCAACAAGTTTACAGATCATTTGTTTTTCCACACTAAATGCAAAATAGTTTGTGATGTCAGACAATTACATCCTAATAATACAGGGCTAAGATCAACTGCTCAACTAGTAGTTCAGACAGCATGCTGTCTTACATGGTAATATGTAGTTGTGCACTTCCCTCACAGATACAGTAGAAAGTGATAGAAAATTCCTTTGGCGAGAAGGGAAGGGGATTGGCCAACCCAGGCTCATGAAAAATATTTGCCTATGGCAACATTTTTGATAAATAGATATTACGTTGCATCTTGCAACCTACAGTAGTGTACCAGGTGAGCTACCCAGCAAGCTTACTACATTAGAAAAGCCATACACTCTATATGGGGCTTTATATATGAGGCAAAAACGTTTACAAAATCAGATGTTTTGAGGATATAACATAGCGTTGAGTCTGCATTAGTAAGTTGTTAATTGACAATCTACCCTGTAATAATTTGTGTGAAAAGGAACATAAGTTGTTGGGGTTTTACTGCTATTGTGTTCACTTAAGTTGGAATTGTATGTATAGATATATTTTTGGAGTTTTGCAAAAATGTATAGGCACATTTTTCCAGTGAGCTTGGGTCAAGATTGAACCTGCTTCATCTGCCGCATTTCTGAAAAGCTGATATTCAGAACAGCCATTTTTTTATATATATATTTTATTTAGGTCAAATACTTAAATAGATTGCTTAAATTAGATGAATTATTGTGTTATGAAATACAGCAAACACATAAGGAATTGTACATAATGCAGAAGTTATCATAATATGGTAAATAAGGACAAACTACTGTCTTTTGAGTCCCAGATTATAAGTCCCCGCCCCACTTTTTTTTTCTTTTTCACTCATCCCTTTCACTCGGATGTACATCACATTACAGATACTTCCATTACATGGCAGAAATCAATGGAAACATCCTTAATATCTAATTTTGCTACATTGTTTTTGGCTGTTACTTATAGAGCACAAAATGATTAAAAGTCCTAAATATCAACATAATCAACAAAAAGAAAAAATATAAACACTTGTAGGGGAAGAGAGTCTCTTTGTTATTAAATTCAAATGTGAGAAGTTTGTGTGTGCAAACTCTCTACAGCAATAGAAAATTGAATTAACTCTGGAGGTTTGTTGAAGTCATCAAACCTTGCAGCAAAGTTTCATCATATCTCTTCTAATTTGTTGTGTCAAGTTGTTTATGAAGTCTTGCAGTGTTGGAAATTGTTGCATTTTTGCAGTGGTTCCAAAAGTGAAAAAAATTAGCACATCTTAAGCTTAAATCCATCCAGTGTTGCAACAATATCACAGACCATGTTATCCCATCACTGCCATCCCAGATTAAGGCCGTTCAAGTCATGGAAGCTGTCACTCAGAAAACACACTTTTGCCATGAAATTTTCATCTCGCATTCGAGACAGAAATGTGACAGCTCTCTAGTGATGGTAGCCACGGAAAAAAGAAACATTCTTCTGTCTGAGTCCACAAAAATGTTTTCCATTCCTTTTGCCATTTATTATTGTGATGTAGGAATAAATCCCTGTGCTTAGGTGACACATCTCATAGGAGCCTGTGAAACGTGGTGCTTTCATGAATATGTCTAATGTTGATGTGCTATACAAAATGAGGACATAAAGACACAGCTTTCTTATCAGTGGATTCATTCACAGACATTGTCGCCACCTTTTATTTGTCTAAGAATGCCAGTAATTTACTTCTTGTCATTGTATCAAACATCAGTATTTTTTTTAATAGATTGTGTTGTTTCTGTCTTTATCACAATCTCCTCTCTGGTGTTAGCATGTAATCTTTCACAGTCTTTGAGTCAGTGAACGGTTTCTTTTTTTTGTGTGTTGAATTTTTTCATAAAGTTGCTTTGCAACAATGTGTATTGTAAAAAGTGCTATGCATAGAAAATTTACTTGAGTTTCCATGCACATAAGCAAAATGCTAAAGTATTCTGGATGACCGCTAGCTCTCAAGGGTTCCACCTTCGTTGTAAATCAATGCAAATGCAAACCCAAATTTTAATTTGATTGTTTGCTAGGCAGACAAAAAAACAAACTGTAGATCTGATCTTTGTTATATGAGATCAACAGATGTTCTGATATCACTACTCTATGTGATAAGGCAAACCGTGTCAAAAAAAGGTCTTTTAGTGTGACAAACTGGGGGCCTACTCCAGGTTGACTCGACAAGATGAAAAAACTGGCCTCATTTCAAACTCCCGTCAGCCCACAGCAAAAAACTTGAAGCTGCTATGTACATGTTATGCACGTGTACATGCTTAGTATTTAAAGGGCCATATAAGCTTTGCAATATTTTGGAGTTAACACCTGTCTCACATTTTCTAAACAAAGTACCCTTTGGTAATTGTAGATGTAGCAACTCTCAGTAATGTAACTTTACTTATAAAACTCAAAATTTTAAGCATCCTTTTTTAAATCTAAATAAATAATAAGAGGCAGTATTTCCTGCAAAACTGGCATTGTGATTTCATGTTGCATTGACATTGTCTTTGCTATGTGGGCAAAACTAGTCGACCTTTAATGACTAATGATTTCAGAACATTGTTGCACCATTAGAAACCAAGATTTCAGAAGTATGGTAGCTCAGCATTTTTCTGCTTTTAGACATTTGGTTTCTACTTTACAATATATGGGAATAGCATTAATCTGTTGTCCAAGGCGTGGAGGTGACATTAATAAAGACTAAGACTCGCAGTCACAAGTTAGCACTGAAAAGGCATGGACACAGTTATTTTTGCATCTGACCTTATTGAATATACATCTGTAGGAGTTTCCCTTTCAGATGCAAAATTTATGTGAGGAGATTATTAAAAATGAATCACCCAATGTGATTTACTTATGTTTGCACTCATCAAATTACAGGTATTTTGTGCCATTATTTAACACCCCAAAAAAAGCATCAGGCGCTACTTTGCACTGCGCTTTGTAGATTGCGCTGGTCATTATAGAACTGATCGGGCTGCGTCTGTGTTCTTTAATGTGCGCATTATCAGTAAAGCACACACAGAATTTTCCCCTCCCATCGGCACTTTTATGCAATTGTGCTCTAACGCTAATTTGCCCTGTTTAGTAAATCTGGCCCTTAGTATTTTTGGTTTGTTCCATGGCTTTGCGTGTGTGTTTATTTCATTATTATTATTATTATTTTCAAATTAATTTGTATGTTTGTATATGTATAGTATTGTTTTAATCATGTGACTAATCACCTGGTAGTATAAAGCTTGCTGGTTTAAATTTTTAATTCTCTGGTGAAGAGCCTGTGTGCTCGAAACATCACCTGTATGATAGTGCACTGTTAATTTTTTTGGCATTTTTGGCGCTTTGCTTGCTGACTTTGGTTTTGTTTTCTTATTATCTTTTTTGTCAAGTACCCAGTTTGAGCATTTTGCCAGTTATGAGCGTGCTTTTGTTTGTTTTTGTATCTGTGATTGGTTACCCCACCTTGGACTCTCTCTTCCTCTTTTAAACACACTGTAGCTTTCAAATCGCATGTTTATCATGCCAGAGTGGCTCCCAACTGCTCAAACACAGGGTTAGTAGTACAAGAAGACAGCACATGATTTCTGACTCTACTCCTACACTATGCAGCAATCCAACAAGTTTACAGATCATTTGTTTTTCCACACTAAATGCAAAATAGTTTGTGATGTCAGACAATTACATCCTAATAATACAGGGCTAAGATCAACTGCTCAACTAGTAGTTCAGACAGCATGCTGTCTTACATGGTAATATGTAGTTGTGCACTTCCCTCACAGATACAGTAGAAAGTGATAGAAAATTCCTTTGGCGAGAAGGGAAGGGGATTGGCCAACCCAGGCTCATGAAAAATATTTGCCTATGGCAACATTTTTGACAAATAGATATTACGTTGCATCTTGCAACCTACAGTAGTGTACCAGGTGAGCTACCCAGCAAGCTTACTACATTAGAAAAGCCATACACTCTATATGGGGCTTAATATATGAGGCAAAAACGTTTACAAAATCAGATGTTTTGAGGATATAACATAGCGTTGAGTATATAACATAGCGTTGAGTCTGCATTAGTAAGTTGTTAATTAACAATCTACCCCGTAATAATTTGTGTGAAAAGGAACATAAGTTGTTGGGGTTTTACTGCTATTGTGTTCACTTAAGTTGGAATTGTATGTATAGATATATTTTTGGAGTTTTGCAAAAATGTATAGGCACATTTTTCCAGTGAGCTTGGGTCAAGATTGAACCTGCTTCATCTGCCGCATTTCTGAAAAGTTGATATTCAGAACAGCCATTTGTTTTTAAATATTTTATTTAGGTCAAATACTTAAATAGATTGCTTAAATTAGATTAATTATTGTGTTATGAAATTAAATCTACAGCAAACACATAAGGAATTGTACATAATGCAGAAGTTATCATAATATGGCAAATAAGGACAAACTACTGTCTTTTGAGTCCCAGATTATTAAAATGTAATTTCATGGTGCAGCAAACATTTTCAGAGTTATTTAGACTGGAATATAATTAATATTATTCATAAGAAATGCCCTTAAAGTTGGCTTGAAATGAAAATTCTCTCAATTTATTTATTTAAAACCTCATAACCTTAATAAAAATGTAAACTCTTCCTGTGAAAATTAGATACTTCTCATTGGTGATGTATTGCAGGACTTCTCCAATCATTTAGTCTGCTTAGACCTTGACTGCAATCTCATATTTATCTCTGCCTCCATTCATATCAACAACTTACTGATTGAACCAAGTCCCCGTCCCACTTTTTTTTTCTTTTTCACTCATCCCTTTCACTCGGATGTACATCACATTACAGATACTTCCATTACATGGCAGAAATCAATGGAAACATCCTTAATATCTAATTTTGCTACATTGTTTTTGGCTGTTACTTATAGAGCACAAAATGATTAAAAGTCCTAAATATCAACATAATCAACAAAAAGAAAAAATATAAACACTTGTAGGGGAAGAGCGTCTCTTTGTTATTAAATTCAAATGTGAGAAGTTTGTGTGTGCAAACTCTCTACAGCAATAGCAAATTGAATTAACTCTGGAGGTTTGTTGAAGTCATCAAACCTTGCAGCAAAGTTTCATCATATCTCTTCTAATTTGTTGTGTCAAGTTGTTTATGAAGTCTTGCAGTGTTGGAAATTGTTTAATTTTTGCAGTGGTTCCAAAAGTGAAAAAAATGAGCACATCTTAAGCTTAAATCCATCCAGTGTTGCAACAATATCACAGACCATTTTATCCCATCACTGCCATCCCAGATTAAGGCCGTTCAAGTCATGGAAGCTGTCACTCAGAAAACACACTTTTGCCATGAAATTTTCATCTCGCATTCGAGACAGAAATGTGACAGCTCTCTAGTGATGGTAGCCACGGAAAAAAGAAACATTCTTCTGTCTGAGTCCACAAAAATGTTTTCCATTCCTTTTGCCATTTATTATTGTGATGTAGGAATAAATCCCTGTGCTTAGGTGACACATCTCATAGGAGCCTGTGAAACGTGGTGCTTTCATGAATATGTCTAATGTTGATGTGCTATACAAAATGAGGACATAAAGACACAGCTTTCTTATCAGTGGATTCATTCACAGACATTGTCGCCACCTTTTATTTGTCTAAGAATGCCAGTAATTTACTTCTTGTCACTGTATCAAACATCAGTATTTTTTTTAATAGATTGTGTTGTTTCTGTCTTTATCACAATCTCCTCTCTGGTGTTAGCATGTAATCTTTCACAGTCTTTGAGTCAGTGAACGGTTTCTTTTTTTTGTTTTGAGGACCCATGCTACACAGAGTGAGGATGAAAGAGCTTTCTCTTGCTCGAAACATGATCTGACCATGATAGCTTGTTAGGCTTTGTACTTTATGTCAGTGAGTATCAGAGCCTGGAGGAAATTGTGTGTTGAAATTTGAGTGCTTGGACATGAAGTGCCTTCTCAGATTGTACTCCTATATCACAGTACAATGCTTGTTACATGGCAAACTAGAAACACAATTTAGAATTTTTTTTTTGAAGTGCTAATGTTTTGGTGGAATGCACTTTCAATGGATAGACAGAAATCTTACAGGTTTCATTAAAAATACCTTAATTTATGTTTCTAAGATGAATGAAAGTCTTATGGATTTGGGATGCATGATTGATGGCAGAATTTATATTTTTTTGGGTGAAATATTCCTAAAATTCATTATTTCTGTAGAAAAAAAGAAGAATCTTGCAACTCAGAAACCTCAAAAACCTCAACACCTCTGTTAGTTGAGTTCATTTAAATATCCTTAGGATTGACGCTGGCCCATTAGTTGACTGCTTCCACATTTTAAATATCTGTCATTTTGATCACTTTTGGTGGATTTTGTCCCCCAAGCTTTGGATAATTTCTGCCCTAATAGGCATAACTTCTGCATGAATCACAGTTACTATAGTGCTGTTATGACATTTGGAGGCTGTAGGTAAATGGGAAATTACACCGTTTAAATTGTGCATTGCTTCTCAGTTGTGGTAATGTCACAATCAAGTCATTTGTATTCATGCAGCTTTGTCTGACGGGGGTTTTCATCAGCACAGAGGTCTGAAATGAAATAGGCGTCACATCCATGGAGCATGACTAAGGGTGACGTCATAGGAAATTACCAGCATTTTGCCAGAAGATTACACACGAAAATACCAAATTTATTTTAATTACCATCTTCCACCTCTTTCTCTGCCCTTCTCATCTGCCTTTTAATCAGCATTGTTTTCTTTGTGTTGCAGGGTAATGCTTAGTTTCAGAAATGCCGTACGTAGATCGTCAGAATCGGATCTGTGGCTTTCTAGACATAGAGGAATTGGAGAGCAGCGGCAAGTTTTTACGACGCTACTTCATTCTGGACACCCTGGAGGGCAGCCTGGTGTGGTACATGGATAACCCTCAGGTATCTACCCATCTTCATCTCTTTCACCCTGTCAGTGCATCGCTAAATGCAGCGGCTCTTAATTTTACATCTGAAGGCCTCCCTTTGTTTTACCATTTCTGTGGATGTCAATACATGTTAAACAAATTGTTATTAAATATGACAGCATGATGTTCCCCAGGGGCTAGTCATTGACCCATTTAAGTTTCACATACTAAATAGGTTATGGATAAGTTTTGAAATTAAACCAAAATTCATTCTTCTGCCTGTGTGGACTGAAACCTAATTGGTGCCACAACACCACGACTGAAGCTACTGTTTGAAACTTACAGCAACTAATGTAGTCCAGTTCCCAAATGAATGATTATTTTCTTGTTAGTGGATCAAATCACTGAATAGTATTACTAAATTAATCAGTAGTTGTTACTGAATTAATCAGACTTACTTACTGAACTACAAGTTATTACTTTCATCCTGTCTGATCTTGAAATACATTAAAAAAATAACATGAAAACTGAAACAATAATTTTTTTGGCAGTAAGACTACTGAAGGCAGACAATGCAATATGAATGACTGACTTTTTCCCAAATATTTCTTACTCAAAAGTACTAAAAGATTAATTAAATGGGCCATTAAGGAACTAGAAACGTTAAGAGGAATCTGGCAATAGAACCAGAGTAAAGTTCTTATAATTTTTATCCCTAGTTACTGAAAACACATAGGTAGATATACTGCGCCATAGTTCTGCAGTAAGATGATGCGGTGTCTCAGTGGTTTTGGGGCAGTAACTGTAGAGAACGACACCTTCAGTGCTGTTAGAAACAGGAAAACCGTAAGCCACAGTTGACCTTTTTCTGCGATCACAGTTAGAATCTTGATATGCAAAACATTGTGTGATACTAACATTTTCTCTCCTACTCACCTTGTTAATATTATAGTTTTAAAAAGCATCAGTTTTTGAACTTGCTGCACAGATATTGGCCTTTTTTACTCTATAAACTTTGCTAATAGCCTGTAGAGAAATTTCACCTCCCATGTGCTTGTGGGTAAAGGATATGAGTGCCATGGCCTCTATTGGACTTTATAATCTCATAAAGTATTGGAGGGCATTGATGTCTTTGCCTCCAGACCACTTTAACCATTTAGATTTATGGTGTTTGTATGTTTGTAAATGTATTTGCATTTGTGTGGGTCACACTTTGCTTTACTGTGCAACTTTATAAGGGTGTCTTTGTCTGAGACTCCAGACTAGCAACTAACTGTTCATAACTGTGTTGTGTACATGGAAAGAATCTACACAGATGGTAATTACGAAGAGTTTAATTAAAAAATACTTAATTAGCACACAGTAAAATCTAGTAAAAATAAATGTTAATATAGTAATGCATTTTTTTCTTGGTATGTCTCATTGTAATTTATACTGATACTTTCAGTGTTTTAAGCTCATTTAGCTTGGATTAAAAGAGGAAATCTCTGGCGAAACCTGACTAGAACTGAGATCACTGATGAGGAGCCAGTACCTGTCTTTTTTTGATTCTTCATGTTCTTTCTTTGTTTCTTTTAATGGATTCTCTTTTTTCTCTTGGCTGCTGCAGGTTCTGTACCAATCACTTTATCCAAAACTCAGTCAGTAGCCGCAGCCAGCATCTTTTATTGATACCATGTCTGACTTTGAATAATTTACCTCACTGCATCTGTAGATGTGTGCTAAAACTTTCATAGACCCCTGTGCAATTCTACAACTTTGGGGAATACCGTACACTCACCATAAATATATTCTGTCCACGTTTGTTTTCAGACACTGCTCAAAACTCAAACACACTTCTCACATCAAATCAGCGTGCATCATTTTATATTCTGAATTTCAGCTCTAATGACTTGAACCTTCTCCTTCTACAGAATCTTCCAGAAGGAACATCCTATGTTGGCTTCCTCAAACTAACATATATATCCAAGGTTTGTAATTACCAGTTATTACCAGCTTTATATTCCCAGACTTGAATGATGAATTTTAAATTGTGCAGCTTGCAGCTTGTTTTAAAGTGTGCCATGACTTTATGACATTATGACGTAATGGCTGGGGCTGACCATGTGATCCAATCTCTTGTGTATAATAATTTAAAACAGACTTTCTCATATATATATGTATTAGGGGTGTAACGGTACACGTATTTGTACCAAAGATTTTCGGTACGGGTTTTTCAGTTCGGTACGCATATGTACCGAACAAATCGTTCCATTTTTTTCAGGAAATTCAGACAATAA
Organism: Barbus barbus; assembly: GCF_936440315.1. NCBI lineage: Eukaryota > Metazoa > Chordata > Actinopteri > Cypriniformes > Cyprinidae > Barbus > Barbus barbus. The sequence continues at coordinate 12,306,153 of NC_136760.1, forward strand.
ATGCCGTTTTTACACTCTTTGTTGTGGCGAGACATATCGCCCTAGCCTATACTAAAGGTCTTTGCACACTGAGTCTGAAATTTTTGTATGCATTTTTTTTTCGTATCCGTCATCCTTTCCTATCAAAATGATTGTTACGGATTTTTTTTTATGATGGACGAACGTTTGGAGGCAGTGTGTAAATGTGATTGACACAAGATGAGATTGTATTTATTTTTTAATGTGCGAAAATTTCGTATGAGAATTTCGTCCTCAGTGTGCAATGACCTGAACGCCTCAGTTCTGATGGCAGTGTGGAGTGCAAGTAAGCATGATCATCCCTTCCTATTTATAATAGTTTTAATGTCAAATACACATGAATGAACAACCCCTCACATAATCGCTCAACTAGTGGTTCAACTGCAGAAAGATGTCATTAAAACAGCTTGTAAACAAAATGTCATGAAGCATTTAATTTACCTAGGCAAGTGATCAGTGTCTACAGCTCGTTATTTGCTAGAGAAATGAAGTCTAGAGAAGAGCATTTTGGGAAATATTAGACTATGCCTATACTACTGTACAAAGGCAAAAATCCATAACTTCGATTTTGGTTGAAAATGAGTTGTTGAGATTTTTGGGACATTCAAGATCCTTTATTGTGTGGAAAAGTATCTTGAGTCAATTTCATTGTTTTTTGGAGAATATAATGGGTTTTCTTAACCTAGACTATTGGGGGCCCTATGCAGTGAAAGAATGGATGAAACGCATTTGTCTGTTTTTCACTCCGTCTCGAATGGTGCTCGCGGAAAGCACTCAAGAAACAGTATCTCTTTCGCAGCTCAGTAAGCTTTCAACTCGTTTTTTTTTTAAGTAAGAGCAAGAAGACTGTACGACATTCATGTTACATGATTTGGCTGATTTTTATGTAGAGAGCATTAAAAGAATTGATCATCCATGTTTTCGTAACCGCTGGCCAAAATCAAAAACGAAACTAAAATTAAAACATCTTTGAGAGCAAGGTGGAAAATGTTTTAGTGCACCTTTAAATATGCATATGTTTACAATATTGTTGATCTGGTCGTACTTTGTCATTAAAGGTTAGCGATGCCACCAAATTGCGGCCAAAGGCGGAATTCTGCTTTGGTAAGCAATCAATTTACTTTCTATGTGTCACTCAGAGGATGCAGTACATGGAAGGTAGGGCATGTTAGACCATGACCCCTGACCTTGGCTATTGTTTCTGAGATCAGAGCCAGAGACAATCACACACTGGGGATTCTGGGACTTTACCCGGTGGAGTTAGACTTGTTGCCACTGTCAGGAGTGTACGTGAGCAACATAATACAGATACTATAATTAGTCACACATTGAGTCTGCTATTATAAAGTGTTTAATAAAATAGTGGTCTGACACTCCTGGAGTGATTCAGGGCCAGTGAACAATGTTTGATTCTTTAATTTTTGCTGTTCACTAAAAGCATGTTCTTTAACTTACGGCGAGAAGTTGAAGTTCATTGAAGTTCAAGTGCATTGAATCTTGATATCAAGGATGATTTAACAAGGTTTGTTGGAAACACTGACAGTAAGTTTCATATGTGTTAAGTTGACCTCATGAACACAGTAACTATAGTATCTGCTTCTGAAACTAGCCACACAAAAGGGACGTGAGAGTTTTCACTTTTAGACTTGCAACAATCTTGAAAAAGATTTCAGTGGAGTTTAGATGTTTTTGTGACTTGTGAAGATAACGCTTCATGTTTAGCTTTGGTTAATTAACAGTGACATATTTAGAAATGAGAAGTACAATCTTTCTATGTATGGCAGTCCCACTTGTCAGGAAAGTGACTCCCACTTGTCAGGAAAGTGATTGTGCACACACACACACACACACACACACATTTGACTGAATCATACCTCATTAATAGTAAAAATTTACTTTATTTTATTTTACTTTACATCAAAGAAGCATGGATGCTCACCAGAAGTGCTAGTGTGAAAGCACCATTCTTCAGGCCTGGAAGCACACACTTAGACAGGAAGAGACTGTCTGACCTACATGTAATCTATGTTGTCAAATCCATAATGCCACAAAAATGTGATTATATCATCATCTCAAAATTGTTTAAATATAAATCTTTGTGTCCTCCCACAGTCATCAACGCTGGAATGAGGAAGTTTTACTTGCAGGCTAATGATAAGCAGGATTTAGTGGAATGGGTCAGTGCGCTCAACAACGCCACCAAAATCACAGTAAGTCCTGACCCTGGATCAGACCCAGTAGAGATGCTTCTCCAAACTGCAGATTTGGAGACCTGGATCCTGTAGGTGTACAGACACAATTAGCCTACATTAAATAATTTTTTCTCTACTAAAATTGAATAAAAAAATAATCCATCTATTCTTCAAAACACTTGTCCTATGTAGGACCCTGGGTATGCTGAAGCCCATCCCAGTATCTCAGGCCATAGACTAAGATAATTAGCTGAGATGAGTCAACAGTAAAAATAAAACAAGAGAAATATTATATTAATTTTTAGATGAATTTATTGCCGTTTAATTAATGATTTGCTTGTGTTGACCAATAATTCATATAAAATAAGGGGGGGGGGGGCTTTTTTTGCAATTTGTTAAAAGTTAAACCACACATACAGACATACATAAACATATTTAATATATCAAACAGCTGTTTGCTGTGGAGTCAAGAAATCTGTAAATGTGATTAAAAGATGAATATGAGACAAAATTACAGAACGTCACATTTTATTATTGGATGATTCAACACAGATGTTTTACCAGCTAAGAAGATCAGCACTTTTTGAGTTTCATCCCCCTATCTGATGTGAGCATAAGTATTGGAACAGTTGCCTCCCAGGTCTTTCTAAGTGATCAGCTGTGTCCTGTTGCATTAATTATTCAGGTATTTAAAGCAAAGAATGTGCCTCATCAGTTGTAACCATTGCATTTTACATTTACATTTATTCATTTAGCTGACGCTTTTATCCAAAGCGACTTACAATTGCTATATATGTCAGAGGTCGCACGCCTCTGGAGCAACTAGGGGTTAAGTGTCTTGCTCAGGGACACATTGGTGTCTCACAGTGGATTCGAACCCGGGTCTCTCACACCAAAGGCATGTGTCTTATCCACTGCGCCATCACCACCCCATTGGTTCCACCAACACCATTGCTTCTGCATTCTGAGTCTTGCATTTGATGATGACACACACAAACCAGGATGAAGACAAGGGAGCTGACTTTGAGAGAAATGCAAGCAATTTGGATGCTAAAAGAAAAGAGGAAGTCAGTTAGAGCTATAGCAAAACAAAGGACATGGAGAAATCAAGAGAAACCACAACCAACAAAAACATGATCAGCTGAGAAAAACAACAGTAATTGATGACAGACAAATCATAAAAGCTGTGAAAATGAACCCTAAAATACATGTCTGTAAAATCACCAACAAGCTCCAGAAAGCTGGGGTGATGTTCTGACAGTCTACTTTCCACAGGAGACTTTGACACAGAATTACAGATGCTACACAGCAACACGCAAACCTCTGACCAGCACCAAAAATAGACAAGCAAAATTAGAGTATGCAAAAAAGCACAAAGGTGAGCCAGTAGAGTTTTGGAACTGAGTTTTGTGAACAGATGAGACAAAGATTAACCTTTATCTAACTGATGGGAAAGCAAAAGTGTGGAGAAAAAAGGGATCTGCAAATGATCCTAAGCATACAAACTCATCTGTAAAGCATGGTGGAGGTGGTGTCATGGTATGGGCATGCATGGCTGTCTCTGGAACAGACACTCTCAACTTTAATGATGACTTAATATACAACCTGAATTCTGGAAGTGTTGGGACGTTTTTTGAATCTGAGTAAAATGAAAACTAAAAGACTTTCAAATCACATGAGCCATAGTTTTATTCATGATAGAACATAGAGAACATAACAATTTTTAAACTGAGAATTTTACACTTTTATCCACTAAATGAGCGCATTTAAAATTTGATGCCTGCTACAGGTCTCAAAAAAGCTGGCACGGGGCAACAAAGGGCTGAAAAAGCAATACATTTTGAAAAGATTCATCTGAGAGAACATCTAGCAACTAATGAAGTTAATTGACTTCAGGTATGTAAAATGATTAGCTATAAAAGGGATGTCTTAGAGAGGCAGAGTCTCTCAGAATTAAAGATGGTAGAGGCTCTCCAATCTGTGAAAGAGTGTGTAAAAAGATTGTGGAATACTTTAAAAACAACATTCCTCAACGTCAAATTGCAAAGGCTTTGCAAATCCCATCATCTACAGTGCATAACATCATCAAAAGATTCAGAGAAACTAGAGAAATCTCTGTGTCCCTTAGGACAAGGTGGAAGACCTTTGTTGAATCCCGTGGTCTTCGGGCCCTCAGACGACACTGCATCACTCATCGGCATGATTCTGTCTTTGGCATTACTAAATGGGCCCAGGAATACTTTCAGAAACCACTGTCTGTATTCACAATCCGCCGTGCCATCTGCAGATGCCAACTAAAGCTCTATCATGCAAAAAGGAAGTCATGTGAACATGGTCCAGAAGCGTCGTTGTGTCCTGTGGCCCAAGGCTCAATTAAAATGGACTGTTTGAAAAGTGTTCTGTGGTCAGACGTGTCAAAATGTGACATTCTTGTTGGAAATCACGGATGCTGTGTCCTCCGGGCTAAACAAGAGGCTGAACTTCCAGCGTGTTATCAGCGTTCAGTTCAAAAGCCAGCATCTCTTATGGTATGGGGGTGCATATGGTTTGGGCAGCTTGCCTGTTTTGGAAAGCACTATGAATGCTTAAAGCCCAGTACACACCAAGCCAACGGTCGGCCGTCAGGCAGTTTTTGTTCATCGGCCGACAAAGTTTTCCCTGTGTGTTCTGCGCCGTCGGCTGAAGTTGGTCCTCGTCGGCTTGTTTTCGGCTGATTCAACATGTTGAATCGGCATCGGAGCTCGTCGGTCAGTCGGGCCATCTGATCATTCTGATTGGCTGTTCAGCTGCCGAACCAGTGCACGAGAAAAAACCCCTACTTGGCTGCCAGGTGTCGAGCGTCGGCTTGGTGTGTCAGGGCAACTTTGGACCAAGACGCTGCCGACCCTGCAGTCTGCTTTCGTCGCCACTAGTTCGTCCGTGTCGGCTTGGTGTGTACCGGGTTTAAAAGTATATAGTATTACATAGTATAAGTATTTAGAGCAACATATGCTCGCCTCCAGGCGAGGTCTATTTCAGGGAAGGCCTTGTGTATTTCAGCAGGATAATTCAAAACCAAATACTGCAGCTATTACAACAGCACGGTTTCATAGTAGAAGAGTCCGAGTGCTGAATTGACCTGCCTGCAGTCCAGATCTTTCACCTGTAGAGAACATTTGGCGCATCATTAAACGAAAAATACTTCAAAGACGACCACGAACTCTTCAGCAGCTGGAAACCTATATCAGGCAACAGTGGGACCAAATTCCAACACCAACACGCCAGAAACTCATAACCTCGATGCCCAGACATCTTCGAACTGTTTTGAAAAGAAGAGGAGATGCTACACCATGGTAAGCATGCCCCCATCCCAACTAGACCTGTAGCAGGCATCAAATTTGAAATTAGCTCATTTTGTGCATAAAATTTTAAAATTTCTCAGTTTATAATTTGAACATTTGTTATGTTCTCTATGTTCTATTGTGAATAAAATATTGGCTCATGTGATTTGAAATTCTTTTAGTTTTAATTTTATTCAAATTTAAAAAAAAATGTCCCAACATTTACAGAATTGGAGTTGTATGATGACAGTAGCAGAATGAATTTGGAAGGGTACAAAACCCTCCTGGTTACCAGTTTTCAAGAAAATTAAGGCTGGATCTGCAACTAAATAATAGCTTTTAAACTTTTACATCTGCCTTAAGTTCAACTCTTCCAATACTTATGCTCGCATCAAATAGTGGGATAAACTCTAAAAGTGCTGTTCTTTTTATTTGGTAAAACATGTACGTGTTGAAATAGCTAATAATAAATTGTGACATTCAATTGTGACCTATTCTTAGTTGACCTCATATTCTTAGATTAACCTTTTTTTTCTCCTTTTTTTTAATTTAGGTACATTAGGGGAATTATTTAAAGAATCTTATGCATGCTGAAATGCATGCCAAAACACTGAATCAAATTATCAATGGAATTGGTTTGTCTATCAAATCAAATCAAATTGAATTGTTCTCAGGTTGAAAATAAAAAAGTGTTTTAGAATTGCAAAAACAATTGCATCATGAATCAAATCAATTCACACCCCTATTGATTGCATCCCAACCTCTAGTGTGAAAAAGAGATACACAGTACATGTTCTTGGCTTTCTTTTGCTGAAAATTTCAATTCTTATGCCATATGCCAACTATCGATGAGATTGATATTGACTTAATCGTCTTCAATCAGCTTAAACACGTTAGTTCATTTATGATTCATACATAATCAGAATGTTCAGTATGGACAATGTCAGATCATAATGTAGATGCTGCTAATAACATTGTTTGAATGTTAATGGCAGTATTATCATGGAGTGCATGATGTGTTTGCCGCTGGATGCTAACATGGTTAGAACTGACAGTTTGTTTTGTGTCAGAGACAGCATGTGTAGTGATGGTGTATTGATGAGGGAAGTGTTTATTGCCTGAAGGCACTAAACGATGAACTGTCATCCCCACAGCACTACTGGCAAGTGGTTGATCACTGCATCGGCTGAACCAGAAGGACAAATTATTCATTTACACTGAGGGGAAAAGAAAATTTTTTTTAGTAGAAAAATAGTTTTGTCTAGTCTAAATTTCAGTTTTTTATTGCAACAACATGAAAAGATTAAAGACTTTGCTACGCACTATTATTCCATCATTATCATTAGAAAAAGTCATTGGCATCAGTAAGATGTTTTAGTCTCTAATATTCACCAGGGCTGCATTTATTTGATCAAAAGTACAGTAAAAACAGTAATATTGTGAAATATAATTGAAATTTAAAGTAACATTTTTATTTTAAATATTTTTATATTAGTTTACCATTTTAATATATTTAAAATGTAATGTATTACATTTATAGCAAAGCTGAATTTTCATCAGCCATTACTCCAGTCTTCAGTCTCAAATGATCCTTTTCAGAAATCATTCTAATATGCTTATTTGATGCTCAAGAAGCAGTTATGCTGCTTGGTATTTTTGTGGAAACCAAGATACCTTTTTTTCAATATTCTTAGATGAGTAGAACGTTAAATAGGATAGCATTTAATTGAAATAGAAATTTTATAACATTATAAATGTCTTGTCTCTGATGTAATGTGTCCTCACTGAATTAAAATATTAATTTCTTAAAAATCTTACCGACTCCAAACTGTAGTGTGTGTGTCAAAGTTCTTCCAACCTTATGCTGTTTCTGGCTGTGTGTAGCACCTACAACTCTGTAGATACCAACATTAGAAACAAGCGACTGAGGTTTATTTTTACAAGCTCACTGCTCATTTTAAATAATTTAATTTTAACATTTTGAGCAGCACATGTCCATGTATGTTGTTTTGTGAATCTGTAAGAGCAGCTTTACAAAGAAGCTGATATATCATTTTGTATTTAAAGAGAAACTGTCATCTCTGGTCAGTCCTCTTATTTACATATTTTGGTCAAATCTTTTGGCAGAAATCTGTATGAACCCCGAATGGAATGGTTTGATTTGGAATTGATTGTCCTTGTCAGACATTTTTTGTATTAAATAACGTGTAAATATATAAAGAAATCAGCTGTCACATACAAATTCATTATGCTTGTTTGTCTTTTCTCACTTCTTCTCCAGGTGCCAAAGTCAGGTGAGCAGGTGGCCCATAATACAGCAGAAGCATGTGTGGACACATCGGGTGCCACAAAACAAGTGTCCTACAAGACCGAAATCATTGCAGGAGTGCCCATCATCACCACCACACAGGTCATTTAACCTCATGACACAGTAACATATATTAAAAATGCAAAACCAAAATCCTGTAAGAAACACTGAGCAGTTTTATGATAATATAATCAGTTGGTTTATACTTTGATGTATATCATGTTACTGAATGATTACCACTTTTATTTACCATGTGTTTGTGCAGTATCATTACTGATGTAGCTAATGCAACACATTTGAATAAAAAATAGATGTAATCAAAATTGTTGTATGTGACTGGCTCTCAGGAAAAGGGGGAAAGTCAGAATGGTGCAGACAAGAGCGGGATGAGGAAACCTCCTGGTCAGCTGCCGTTTTACCTGAGCCGGAGTAACCAAGACCAGTCGGTCATTAAAGCTGGATATTGTGTCAAACAGGGAGCTGTGGTAAGTAAAAAGTGTTTCATACATCAGACTTTTAGGGCTCATATAATATGACATAGAATATGGAGCTCATACTTGAGGAGGGGAAAAACACCTCCCATTTATTCAGAGGCCTGCACTGAGCAAAAATATCCTATTTGATGCAGTTGCTTATATTTATTTGGCAAAAAGCAGGATGAAATTCTGATAGCATGTAAGGTAAGTCAGTGATATAACAAGTATAGCAGGCTACTTACATAAAATACATATAAATAAGATTAAATTCACATTAGCGAAATTTAGGTGACGTTTCACAGACAAAAAAAGGTTCGATATCTAGCATAGCAACATATAAAGCACAGCTCACACAAAGTAACTTTCAAACCTGGCAGCTTTCTTTTGGTCAGATATGTCTTTTTGTCTTTCTCTAGATGAAAAACTGGAAAAGGAGATACTTCTTGCTGGATGACAATGTCCTAAGCTACTTCAAATCAGACATGGTTAGTCTCTCCCTCTCTTGCTTCCTCCTCCTGCATCTGTGAGTTCTGCACACTGCTGTTGACCTTGAATTCTTCTCAAACCCATTGACCTGTCCAGCTCTTTGTTTTCATTGAGTTTTGCATCTGTGTGTCTATGAACCCGTCTATAAGCTCCCATCTGATAAATGAAAGTCCGGCCTGTGTTTTGTTCATGCCATCTGATCCTGTGTCCAAACACATTTCACCAATGAAGTATATTTACATATGTGCCCCCAGAATTAGACCAGTGACTCATGTGGGAGTGAAAGCTTGTGTCCAGTGGAGGCTACAAGACCGTGTGTGTGTGTGTGTGTGTGTGTGTGTGTGTGTGTGTGCGCGTACCCTGGTGGTTGTTTGAACTTGTTCACAGTGTTATGAATTCCTCTTTCTGTGTGTCAACAAGCTGACTGTGTCAGAACATGTCTATATCAGTGGCGATTGCTTTAGGACTACACTGGAAGCACATCTTCCTCTTAAATCTCATAAGAATTTTGGGGAATTCATAATTATGTTTTAGAAACACATATAATTCTGTTAAGTTAAAAATATCTGCTGGGCTTGATGCATTTTTACCAAGGAGTTGAAAAATTTAAGAGTGCATTAAAGAACTTTAGGGGTGCACTACAGTACTGTAATAAATAGATTATTTTTCTGATAATATTAAAATCTATATTTTGAAACTGGGAGCCTGTAGAATGCACGAGCAAAAAATACCATTTTAATTCATTAACCATTTCTGTAATTATATCTATAAATGCACTGCTGACCGTACTATAAACCTAACCATAATATCCAAAACATTAACCGTATCCCACCTCAATAGCAGCAAAAGTGTTTGCAATACAAAATGATCATAATAAGGACACTGTACCAAGCAATTCATTTTTTTTATGTAAATAAAAAAAACTCATTGGAGTATCGATGGAAGGACAATTGTTTAGCATATAACTCAAATAAAGTGACTGCCATGTTGGCTCATTTTTCGGCTATAGTGGTTTAAAATCATGGTAAACGGTTATAAATAGTTTTGACTGAGGGGGCAGAACAAAGGAAAGTTGTTCCACTGTTCAAACACACAACTTCCTGTGGAAAATTTTTGACAAACATTATTTCCCACGGATTTATAGAAGCCTAATTATTTTTATTCCCATGAAGTTAAGAATAGCAGAGACTATTAAACTGATCTTTTTCCTCTGACAGTGAAAATTGAGTTAGTCATATAAACAAAATCTTACAAAGTCTAACAAACCTTACTGTGAATGTTTAATTTCACATCCAAAATACAATTCTTGACCTATTTTCAATTGTGAAACTGTCACAAATCATACAAACATAATTGTATGAAATCAAATCTTTTTAAACTGAACCAAACCTTGACTATATTCAGATTTCCGTCGAAGTAATTAGAGGCTAATGGACTATGATCTGTGGTTGCAATGTCCTTTATTTGTTAAATGCCATAGGAAAAGACAACTGTAATGCTGTTAGTGACAAGAACTTGTTACAGCTTCGGCAACTGGAAGCAACAGGAAGCAAGTGATTCTCTCTGTGTGTGTGTGTGTGTGTGTGTGTGTGTGTGTGTGTGTGTGTGTGTGTGTGTGAGAGAGTGTGTGTGTGTATGAGAGTGTGTGTTTGAGTGAGGAGGGCAGGCATAGGAAGGAGGCTTGGTCAAAGGCTAAATCATACAGTAGATGCCAATAAAGGCTATTTCAGGGCTGATAATCACAGGTCTGCGCTCACTGCAGCACCCTGTTTGGGCCTGCACTTCCTCACTGCACACACTCAGCATGGCTGAATTGTTTGCTCAGTGCTTGTTCAATCATTCACATGAAATAAAGGCAATATTTAATTCATTACTGAATAAAACTCTTTTGTTAGGAGCGGGAGCCATTACGAGTTATTCCTCTGAAAGAAGTGAACAAGGTGCAGGAGTGTAAACAAAGGTCAGCAGTGCTTCATTTGTGCTGTTGTTTTGTTGTTTTTGTTTTCTTTTTGTTTTGTTTAGTCATAACGTTAGTTTTGTTTGGTTTTTTTTTTGGTTTTTTTGTCTTGTTTTGCTTTGTGTTGTTTTGTCGTCTTGTGTTTTTGTCTTGTCTTGTTTTGTTTTGTTTTGTTTTGTTTGGAAAAATGGTTTCCAAATATGCTTCTGCCAAACCCCTTGTCATTCAGTTTTCCACAAAAAGGAAGTCGTGCCCCATACATACAGCCAGAGAAAAACTGTGTAAACAAATTCTACTCAATGTACTGTCTCAATGGTTTACTTATAGTTGCACTTTAAAGTGGGATATAAAGTGGGAAAGTATTTTAACATTAAAATCACTGAACACAGCGCACCATCATTAAATGAAAATTCACCCATATGTATTTTATAAACAACAATTTTTCTTAATTCATAATCCGTTACACTCAGATATACATCACAATAAGGAAGAAAAGATCTGTTGCTACTTCCATTTAGTTGTAACTTTAAATGCATGCATTTAAACTGTGATTGTGTTGGACAACTCACTATAGGCACAGATTGTTATTACGTCTGAAAAACCAGAAAAGAGAAATCATCTGTCAAGTGACGTTAGTAATATATAACCTTTTAAAAATGTGATCTTCCGGATGAAAACACACTCTGAACAGACGTCATGGTGATGTATGTGTTCTGTCAGGATAGGTCAGGCAAACATAACATTTGTTATATTTTTATTTACTCCAGGCCGCCAAGTTTATCTTAATGTGAACATGTGACAGTTCACAATGTTTAAAAGTTATGCTGTTTGGGACTTGGGCAGACCTTTCATAATAGTGCACAAACAAACAGTAATAAACAATAACAGCATTCCTATCATGCATCTGTGCTGCTGTGCTGTTTCAACAGTTTAGGATTTTACCCATAATTCTGTTGAGTCTAATACCTATTTGTGTTTTTAGTGACTTGATTTTGAGGGACAATCTTTTTGAACTGGTTACTACCTCAAGAACTTTCTACATTCAGGTAGGAATGTATTAATTTATTTTGTTAATTCTTCACCCTCTCTATTGGGGTGTCCCTTAATATTTGATGGTAAACTAAATGCATACTCTTTCTTACAGTAGTGTTTTAGTGGTGGGTTAAAAAAATAATAATAATATTGCTTTATATGATTTTAGAATAATATCATAAGTGTTTTTCAACAAAGTTGTTTTGAAAAATAAAGTTGTAACATTACAATATAAAAGCAGTGATTATTTTAAACATAACACTTATTTTCTCATACTATTAGAAGATTATTCTCAAAACATTATGAGTTTATTCTCAATATTTTCTTTTTTTTTTCTTTTTTTTAACATGGCACTAAAACACTGACTTTCATTTAAAAAAAAAAAAATCTGAAAATCAAAATGAAGTATAATAAATAAAGCACTGAAGGGATGAAGTGATTTCACACTACTTTTCAAAACTTTGGGGTCCAATAAAATTTTGTTTTGTATAAATGTATTTATTCTTATGGTCACACTTTATATTAGGTGGCCTTAACTACTATGTACTTACATCAAAAATAAGTACAATGTACTTATTGTGTTCATATTGTATTGCAAAACACTTTTGCTGCTATTGAGGTGGGATACGGGTAAGGTTAGGGACAGGTTTGGAGGTATGGGTAGGTGTAAGGGATGGGTTAATAGTGTATTTATAAATGTAATTACAGAAATTAATTACAGACGTAATTACATATAGGTATTTTTTAAATATAAGTACAATGTAAAAACATGTACATACACAATCATTGCATTGTACTAAATTATTAATTTAAATGTAAGTACATAGTAGTTAAAGCCACCTAATATAAAGTGGGACCATTCTTGTGATTTAATTTAATGCACCTTTATGGCATATAAAAATATAAACCCTTTAATATAGCCTTCTGTGTTTTATCATTGGACTCTGCATTTTTAATGTAAACAACTTTTATTGTAATGGGACAATAGTTTTGGCTATTGTTTAGTTTTGTCCCATTACGTTGCAGTGGAGATAAATTACATCTTTAGAAATGTTATATCAGATGGAATATAACATTTATATTTCTTGACTCGTTTTTAGCAGCAAAAACCTGATTTCTTGTCTCAATAAAATGACTGGAAATCACATTTGTGATCAGAACAATAAGTTTGTTATGTTACCTTTTAATCTGAGGTGGCACTCTATTGTTCTCTGTCTCAGTCGGACAGCCCAGACGAGATGCACAGCTGGATCAAGGCTATCTCTGGAGCCATAGTGGCCCAACGGGGTCCTGGACGCTCAGCAGCCTCAGTAAGAATTGCCTTTGTTTAGTGACATTCTGCGTTCTTAGCCGTTTTGTGCTCTTTTGTGTTTTGTGTGGTTTGATTTGTCTTTTGTGAAGTGTTTTGTAGCCACACATCCTGTCCATGTTCAGCCCAACCATGTGTCTCTTCAAATGTCACTCATTTATAGTTTACTGCTGAAATGACCAAAAATCCAATCTCAAAACGACAGTTTATCCTAAAATTAAACATTTGTCATTGTCCGCTCAAAAACTGGCCCGATTTACCAGACTGCCCATCCTAGTATATCCTCTTTGTGCCTGTCTGTCTCTGTTCTCTTTTCTGCCGTGTCCGTGTCTAATGAATGTGCGCTATGTTACAGATGCGTCAGGCCAGGCGGCTCTCAAACCCTTGTATACAGATGTATACATCCTGCAATGGTGAATGCAGCACGTATGTGTTGAGAACAAACCCCTTGCGCTTTGTCCCTGTTTGTTTGCATCCGGCCCCTGCTCAGATTTTAGAGGACTGTAGTCCTTGAACTAGTTCTGAGCAGGGTAGAGGTGCCTCACCTAAATAATCCAACCCCGCAGACAAACCAAACTAAGACCAAACCTCATGTCATTCTATAGTGGCCTTTGACATCCTTCATCCCCATTTTCTCTTTTTATACACTTTGGAACATCCATACTAATCTTCTCAAGCATTCATCTGATTACCCACACTTCTGTGCAGCAGGGTTATTGTAGTCAACTAAAACTAAAAGTGAGGCTAAAATCACAACCATAAAAGTAGAAAGTTACTTGAAACAAAATAAACGTTAACTGAAATCAAATTAAATATAGAAAAAAAAAAAACATTTTCTTTCACCTAGTTACGAAGGCAGCATTTCTCAGTTTAATTTAGTTTCACTTTGTGTACTAAAAAAAAACAAAACTGAAATAAAAAATTAAAACGAAGTATAAAAAAAAAATAATAATTTCAGTGATACTAAAATAAAACTGCTGTCCAAGGCTCAGTGAAACATTGATAACATTGATTTATAGTGAGACATTCTAATGTAATTTACTGAATTTAAAAAATCGTAATTGATTTTTTTTAATGTAATTAATTTCATATTTAAAAATATACGGTATATTCAATGTAAAAGACATTTTTTTCTAAAAAGTAATTTATATATATGCAAGAAAGACAATTCAGTATGCAAATATCAAAGTCGTTAATATTATGAGATTAGATTGTAAACTAAATGCATACACTTTATTACAATAAGTGTTTTAGTGGCAGGTTAAAAAAATAATAATAAAGTTGGTTTATCTTGTTTTTATTTTTGTATAATGATTTGTTTTCTCATAAAACTTTATTTTAAACTCTTAATAATTTTTTTGCAAAATTTTCGCTTTATTTTGTTTTAGCTCAGCTATAAAACTGTCTTTTTTTATTTGAGTGAAGAAAGATCGTATATAAAATATTAATTTAAATATATGCAAGAAAGACAATTCAGTATGCAAATAGATAAAAAGAAGACCAGTCACAATTTAGTTTGTCAATTTTACTGTGACTCAATTATAAAATATACAATTATAAAAGATGGATTGATAAATATTACACTGGAGCACATTCTTGCAGTTCAAGATTTTTTAACTTAAATCCTAAACTTAAGAAAAATGTAGTGTCTATTAAAAAAAAAAAGACATAACACACTGAAATGATCTAATTAAGGCTGAACAGTGTCTGTACTTTAATCTGTTCGTGCTGAATTAATTTTAAACATTTATGGAGAGGAATAATAAAAATAGAATGTATTAAGGATATCCATACAGTGCTGCATGATGTAAAAACAATGATTGAATCTTGAAGTTTGCCAGCACAGCAGGACAATATTTACTAGTGGGTCCACACTGATTCATAAAAATATTTAATAATTTAAACATTTCCATTTGCCATCTGGTAGTTGAGCATTACTCTACTTTTATGAACAGTGAGTCATTTCAATAAACTCATCATGAGCGCACCTGGAATTATTAATTCAGTTTAATAGATGTAGTACACAATTGCGAAATTTCAAGTTTGTATTGAACTTTATGCAAGAACTTTTGAATTAATTTTGTTGAGTTTAATTAAACTCAAATCTAATTATCAAATCTTAAGTAAATGATACTATTACAGATAATAAAGAGGACTCTTATAAACCACCTAATTTTCTTATAAAGATATAAATATCCACCTATATTTGTAATTCTTACAGTACACTGTTCATAACCATGTTCACATATGACTTCCTTTTTGCATGATAGAGATTTAGTTGGCATCTGCAGATGGCATGGTGGATTGTGTTTACCGACAATGGATTCTGGAAGTATTCCTGGGCCCATTTAGTAATGTAAATGACAGAATCATGCCAATTAGTGATGCAGTGTCATCTGAGGGCATCCAACAAAGGTCTTCGACCTTGTCCTTTACGCACAGAGATTTCTCCAGTTTCTCTGAATCTTTTGATGATGTTATGCACTGTAGAGATTTGCAAATCCTTTGCAATTTGATGTTGAGGAATGTTTTTTTTAAAGTATTCCACAATCTTTTTACGCACTCTTTCACAGATTGGAGAACCTCTGCCCATCTTTGCTTCTAAGAGACTCTGCCTCTCTAAGACTTCCATTTTATAGCTAATCATGTTACAGACCTGATGTCAATTAACTTAATTAGTTGCTAGATGTTCTCCCAACTGAATCTTTTCAAAATGTCTTGCTTTTTCAGCCCTTTGTTGCCCCCGTGCCAACTTTTTTGAGACCTTGTAGCAGGCATCAAATTTGAAATGAGCTCATTTAGTGGATAAAAGTGTAAAATTTCTCACTTTAAACATTGATGTTATCTATGTTCTATCGTAATTAAAATATTGGCTCATGTGATTTGAACGTATTTTAGTTTTCATTTTACTCAAATTTAAAAAACGTCCCAACATTTCCAGAATTCGGGTTGTAGTTTTTAAGTTTAGGCATGGGGTAGGATAAAGAAATCTCAAATATGGACATGCAGAATAAGGCATTACATCCTTTTTATGTACTAATAAACAGCCAATATGCTAGAAATATGCATGCTAGTTAATAGTTAGAAGTGGTCCCTAAACTAAAGTGTTACTATTACATTACATAACATTTTTTCATCATATACTATATATTATTTTCAACATATCTAATCTGTCATATCATTTTGTATTCATCATGTTTGATGCCCACTTCTATTTACATACAGTTTACAATCCATTTCTTAACCTCACCTGCTTTTCTTTAAATATTATTATTTTTTGTATTATTTTTTTTTCAATTACAGGACATTACTAAATTTACATCTAAATGTTAGTATTAACAATGCACTAAGTCACATATTTATTTATTTATTTTAATCAAATCTCTTTGAAATAATGTAGACGCTAGTCATATGTGACTAGGAAAAGATGTTTTCCTTTAATGTTAACATTACATATGTGCAATTACAAATGTTTTAAAACATGGCATTCAAGTTTCAATAAAAATTGCTTAAAAGTATATTTCAATTTACCATAAATTCTTGTCACTTTATAGCCATATTTCAGACATAATTATGAAATTACATATCAAAATTTACTTAAGTCCTACTTAAGTGCATCAAAGAAGCACAAAGTTCAACTAATTGCATTTAAAATTAATTTAAGCTATAATTAATGTTCATTTAATTGTAAATAACATGCAGTTAAATTCATTTTGCACTGAAGCGTGTTCTTTTGAAGAACATTGTTTCAATAATAATTGCTCTTTTTAAAATAATTCTAAAGTATGCTTTTTCACAAGGGATTTCATTAACGTTAAGGCCTGTTCACACCAACACATATGTTCCTCACAAAAATTCAGTCAATTTTATATAATGTTTTTTGCATTTCTGTTCAGACTAATACAAAAAAAAAAAAAAAGAATTGGGAAATTAAAATGAACACGTTGTTGTTGACAGGCCTTTAGTTTTGAATTTAAAAATATTACAAATGAAAGCTCTCCTCAGAGCTTTTATTTAACCTGCCTTTATATGTTGAATCCTTTTTTCTGTCTGTGCCTTCATTGAATGCTGTTTTAAGCTGATTTTCACCTCTCATTTTTCCCTTTCAGAGATTAAACTTGACACTGAGACACTAACAACCCAAACACAAGCCCTCTTTCTGCACTAGCAGTTGACCTGTTCCTGCTATATCCCAGACTGATCTCCAGCCTCCTGTCTGCTGTAGCTTTCACTGCCACTGCGCGCTGACGTGACTGCCGCCCATGTTCTAAACTTCCTGCTGTTCCTCTTACTTCACCTGCTCTTGTTCTTGAGTTTTTTTCCTCCATCTTCCCTTTCACTAAAGTGGTTTCCTGTGTCCTGACTGATGCTGCGTTCTGTAACCGTTCCTCAATCTCCACAGGAGCACGCTGAGCACACCTTCATCTTCTACTCTAACGAACAGAGTCTCTCAACTCCTTGCTCACCCCTCCCCACCGAACTCCATTACCCAGAATGCCGTTCCCCCTCGGGCCCTCGGCATGGCGTGGGAGGGGCCAGACCTGAACAGCCTGCGCCCGGGGCCACGATCGCGCCTGTCACTGCAAGAGACGCCCCAAATCTTCTTCAAGTAAATGCTAACAACTTGTCACCATGGCAAATGAGAAGTGGCTTAACACAGCCTCCGGATATCCCACAAGATGAAGACCTGCATGTTACCCAGGTGTAACGATGTACTTGGTATATAACACACACACATTACAACAAACTATTAACGCTAAAAGCAGAACAGAGACTCGGGATGAATGTGAATCAAGCCCAGTGAACCATGGGATATGGAGTTTTCCCCAATCATGCCTCTTAAAAAACTGCAACAAGTTCAAACCAGAAAATTCATTGAGGCACCAAAAAGTTTCTGTTACCAATAGTCGATTATTTTCCTATTACAACCAAAAAGCGATATTATAGTTAATATTGTAAATCTATTGTGGGTTTTTTTTTTCCTGTTTTTAAATCTAAAATACCATATACATAAAGTGAATTGATGGAATCAGGCATCAAAACACTTAATGTACAGTCAAAAACTGGGAAATATATTGTTTAAATAAAATAAAGTATTTATTTTTATTTAAAAAAAAACATATATAATAAAAATAACTTAATTAATATTAAAACCGTAGTTTCCAGTATTGACCTAATCAAACTGATACTGATAAATAAATGCTACATTTTGCTGATATCAGTAAGGCCACTGAAATCCTTAAATACATAAATTCCGGTTTGCTTCGTACTTTGTCCTACAGTAACATATTCCTTCTTGGTTGTCTTGCTTTTCAGTGGTAATTGAATTTCGTTTTCTATTTTTTTGTTGTTGGAATGATTTACGTATAAATTGAATTGGACTTTGTGTTTGACCCCCACAAGCTTCTACCGATATGTTTTGTATTGCTGTAGGGAGAATGTGTTTTGTTATATTTCAGTGTAAAACACACTGCCACTCTTTATGGTGTGTTTCTGACTCACCATGTGACAACTCTCATTTGAGAGCAAGACTCTGTTTAGTGGCACTTCTGTTTGTCAGATGCATGTGTACGTATGACTCTGTATTTCTACATATACAAAAAAAAAAAACTCCAGACGTTTGTTAATTTTTGTTTAGATTTTACAAAAAGGTTCAATTTGTTAACATCAGTTAATTCATTACGTAAGCTATCACGAACGTTGGATGAATAATAATGTTCCACAATTACGATTAATATTTTTTTCATATACAAACTTTTTTTTATATAATGTTAATTCAATGAATGTTTGTACTTGAAATGTTTTTTTGAGTTTTCAGCATGTAACAAATATATTAGTATATGTAGAAGAACATTAATTAACACTGTGAGTATTGTTTATCGTTCATGATACCTAAAGCATTATATAATGTTAATTAATTGAGCCTAAAGCACAGACATCCACTAAACACTGTTGAATGGACCCTTTTCACAGACTTGTATCTTATAAACATTGAAAATCTAGCCAAGTTTTTTTTTTTTTTTTTTTTTTTTTTATTATTTTAAAATATATTCTCTCTCTCTCACTCTCTCTCTCTCTCTCTCTCCCCTCTTTCTTTCTCTCTTTCGCTCTCTTTTTAAATTGCAATGTACATTTGTACAAAATGTAACACTATACTTTGTTTCATATTACCTTTTTACTTTGTTTCATATTGCAAATTTGACATACAGCATTTCTCTCTTCTGACTGCTGTAGTCAATCTCTCTATATTTGTATCCCGTTTTGTAGTTATAAAAATGTTATTTTACTACTGAAGCAAATGGTAGCACAAATATGTGAAAAGGGTCCATATGTTTGTATTAGTGTGAATGCAAACAGAGTCAGTGACCCAATGATAAATACTGTATGATGTTTTATTGTGGATATTGTGGACACTGCAACATGTTTTTTCATGTGTAATGTATGTAGTTGTTGGCTGGAAACACTATACATTTTTGAAATTAATCAAAATGTTTTTTTTTTTTTTAGAGTCATGGTTTGATTGAGGGTTAGTTAGAATTAGCTTTATATACATACAAAATAAGTATTACAGTTACTAAGTGTGCGTGCGTGCACGCCTACTTAACCATATTGGGGACAAATCTGTACCCAGAAGTGAGCCAATACCGACAAAACCAACCTTTTGTGGATATCTTCATTTGAAAAAACCATCTAAAAATAAAGTAAATAAAATTTTAAAATAACTGTAAAAATACAGGAAATTTTCAGTTAGGATGTGGTTAAGGTTAGAGGATTTATAATCATCTTTGTATAAAGAAGTTTTGCTGACATTTATTGTCTGTAATGTCTATCGTCAGTTGCACAGGAAAAACAATGTGCTGAAATGTTGAAGATGGATGAGCCTACTGCACACTGCAGACATACACTACCGGTCATTGCATTGCTCATTGTTAATGTTAGTTAATGTGTACCATATTTCTGATCATAAAACTAAATGTAGCTTGGTAAGCATAAGAGACTTCTTTTAAAAAGTAAAAAATTCATTGCAAACTTTTGACTGGTAGTGTATGTATGTAATTATACAGAAAATACTAATATGAGAATATAATTATTAGCAGAAAATGGTTCAAATGCAATACAGGTTACAACAAATAATCCACAGTGGTGTGAAAAAGTTTTTGCTCCCTTCGTTTTTTTTTTTTTAGCATATTTGTCACACTTGAATGATTCAGATCATCAAACAAATTTTAATATTACACAAAGATAACCTGAGTAAATACAAAATGCAGTTTTGAGATAATGATTTCATTTATTAAGGGAAAAAAGCTGTCCAAACCTGCCTGGCCCTACGTGAAAAAGTAATTGCCCCCTAAATCTAATAACTGGTTGTGCCACCATTTGCGGTGATAACTGGCGATGAGTCTTTCACATCGCTGTGGATGAATTTTAGCCCACTATTCTTTGCAGAATTGTTTTAATTCAGCCACATTGGAGGGTTTTCAAGCATGGATGGACTGTTTAAGGTCAGACCACAGCATCTCAATCGGATTTAAGTCCGGACTTTGACTTGGCCACTCCAAAACCTTAATTTTGTTTTTCTTGAGCCATTCAGAGGTGGACTTGCTGGTGTGTTTGGTATCATTGTCCTGCTGCATAACCCAAGTGTGCTTGAGGTCATTGACAGCCAGACATTCTCCTTCAGGATTTTCTGATAAAGTGCAGAATTCATGGTTCCATCAATTATGGCAAGTCATTCAGGTCCTGAAGCTGCAATGTAGCCCCAGACCGTCACACTACCACCACCATGTTTGACTGTTGGTATGATGTTCTTTTTATGAAATCCTGTGCTGGTTTTACGCTAGATGTAACTGGACACACACCTTCCAAAAAGTTAAACTTTTGTCTCATCAGCCCACAGAATATTTGGCCAAAAGTCTTGGGGATAATCGAGATATTTTTTGGCAAATGTGAGAAGAGCCTTTGTGTTCTTTTTGCCGTTTTTTCCCAGTCTCTTTCTTATTGTTGAATCATGAACACTGAACTTAATTGAGGCAAGTGAGGCCTGCAGTTCTTTAGATGTTGTTCTGGGTTCTTTTATGACCTCCTGGATGAGTCGTCGTTGCGCTCTTTGAGTAATTTTGGTAGGCCGGCCACTCCTGGGAAACTTCACCACTGTTCCAAGTTTTCGCTCACTCTCACCCTCCCGGCTGTCTGCTAAGGTTTCATCTTCGCTTCCCGTAAACAGTTAGAATCTCTTGATGATAACAGTGCTACTGATACTTTCTGCTCCACTCTTACATCTGGTTTATACACTGTCTGCACACTGTCTTCCAGGCCTGCACATACCACCCCTTCTACTCCTTGGCTGTCAGATGTTCTCCGCAAACATCATTCTAAGCTCAGGGCTGCTGAAAGGGTGTGGCGCAAATAAAAAAAATCCTACTTACCTTAATGTGTATCATTCACTCCTCTCTTCCTTCTCTGCTAATGTCTCCACTGCTAAAAGGACATACTATCATAACAAAATTAACAATTCGTCTAACTCTCGCATGCTCTTTTCATGAACACTTTCCTCGCCTCTTTGTCCTCCTCCTCCTTCTCCTTCATCAACTCTAACAGCTGACGACTTTGCCACTTTCTTCATTAATAAAATTAAAACCATCAGGGCACAATTTTCCTCACCACAATCTGTCAAGTACATCTTACCAGCAAACATACACTCGTTCACATCCTTCTCTTCACTCTCTGAGGCAGAAGTCTCCAAACTCATCCTTTCTAATCATCCTACTACTTGTCTGCTTGATCCTATTCCATCTCATTTCCTTCAAGCCATTTCTCCTGCAGTTGTACCTGCACTCACTCCCATCAACACATCCCTTAACACTGGTGTTTTTCCCTCAGCATTTAGACAGGCTTGTATAACCCCACTACTTAAGAAACCCACCCTTAACCCACCTCTTTTAGAAATCTACAGACCGGTTTCCCTTCTTCCTTTCATTGCTAAAACACTTGAACGAGCTGTGTTCAACCAAGTCTGCCTTTCTCACACAGAACAACCTCCTCGACAGCAACCAGTCTGGTTTCAGAAGTGGACATTCAACCGAGACTGCCTCGCTCTCAATTGTTGAAGCCCTAAGACTTGCAAGAGTGGATTCCAAATCTTCAATATTTATCTTGCAGGATCTGTCCGCTGCTTTTGACATGGTTAACCACCAGATCCTCCTGTCAACCCTATTGGTAAAGGGCATCTCAGGAACCGCACTACAGTGGTTTGAGTCTTACCTCTCAGATAGGTCCTTCAAGGTATCTTGGAGAGGTGAGGTATCACAACAAGTCGCAACATATAACTACTGGGGTGCCTCAGGGCTCTGCTCTTGGACCACTTATCTTCTCTGTCTACATGGCATCACTAGGTTCTGTCATTCAGAAACATGGCTTTTCATATCACTGCTATGCCGATGACACTCAAATCTACCTCCCATTCCATCCTGATGAGCCGACGATAGCTGCTCACATCTCAGCTTGTCTAACAGACATTTCTTGCTGGATGAAGAACCATCAACTTCAACTCAACCTTGCCAAGACAGAACTGCTTGTGGTTCCAGCAAACCCATTGTTTCATCACAATTTCACCATCCAGTTAGGCACATCAACCATAACTCCTTCAAAAACAGCCAGAAACCTTGCAGTTATGACTGATGATCAGCTGACTTTCTCAGACCACATTGCTAAAACTGCCCGGTCCTGCAGATTTGCTTCATTCAACATCAAGAAGATCAGACCCTTTCTTTCGGAACATGCTTCACAACTCCTTGTTCAAGCTCTTGTTCTGTCTAGGCTGGACTATTGCAATGCTCTCTTGGTAGGTCTTCCAGCCAGTTCTATCAAACCTTTACGGTTAATCCAGAACGTGGCAGCAAGATCAATTTTTTTTAATGAGCCAAAAAGAATGCACGTCACACCTCTGTTAATCAATTTGCGCTGGCTAATAGCTGCTCGCATAAAATTCAAGGCATTAATGTTTGCCTACAAAACGACCCCCTTTACCTAAATTAATTACTTCAGACTTATGTGCCCTCTAGACACTTACGTTCTGCAAGTGAACATCGCTTTATTGTGCCATCCCAAAGAGGCACAAATGACTTTTAAATGAAATGTTCCCTCCTGGTGGAATGACCTGCCCAACTCAATCCAAGAATCCATCTTCAAGAATCGGCTAAAAACACATCTCTTCCATCTTTATTTGACCCTGTAACTCTAGGACTCTCTATTCAAATTATATTCTTAAAAAAAGTTGTATTCTATTAGTTTTTTTTTTTTGTTTAATACACAATTAACAAAAGCAAAAAATTCCTCCAACACTAGCTTTCTCTATTCTTTTTCTATTCTATCTCTTTTTTATTTTATAATAAAAAAAAACCTTGCTATGTGTATTGCTTTAAGCTAACTGAGACTTGTTATAGCACTTGCATATAATTGCTCTTTTGTTGATTTTGATTGCTTCCATTGTTATCATTTGTAAGTCGTTTTGGACAAAATCATCTGGTAAATGACTAAATGTAAATGCAATGTAAATATAGGGCTGACATTGGTCTCATGTGATGTCATTGCACGCATCATCTATGGCCTGGAGAAGAGAGACTTGTTTGTGAGGCCTATTATGAACCTTCCACCTCCATGTGGAGAAAAACTCCTCAGTTGGTTTACAGTAAGGAAAAGGGAGTACGGGGGTAAATACAAGGTGATAAACTGTGGATGGTGCTGAAACCATAATTGCACTCAAGTAGCAAGGAATTCTGGGCCCATTGCACTGATTTTGCTATGGGGTCCCCTCAGTGGGGGTCGTCGGGCACCCCAGAGAACATCGTTCTGGGCCGCTCTCCACCTCTCCTCCATGTCATGACCAGGTTAAAGCCTGCCTCGTCCAAAAATATGAATGGTTTTCATCAGCTTCCAGCTCTATCACCCTCTAAAAAGACATTTACTGTAGGAAAAACAAATGCTGATAACAATGATATAGAATTTTTGTGGATTTTGTTTTTCTCCTAACAACAGGCATCTTGAAACTGATCATACCTGAACATACACAGTCCTCAGTTGCTTTCATAATCTAAACATTTAATATTGTTCATAATTTTCCATAGAAACTATGCTTCAAGAGTTATGCAACAGTTGCATAGCATTTTGAGCACTTGTATCAATTGATAGTTAGATCATTGTAATGAAATTAATAGATACTCAATTCAAATGTAATGTGTGGGTTGCATTTTGAAATAGTAATACTTTGATGTTAAGTAGTGTCATTTTGAACCGGTGAATTTAGTTCAATGAACAAATCTTTGGTTCATGTGTATTGTATCCAAGCATTTGGAAAAAGTGTTTAGTGTTTTGTAAAATATACATTTTGACCATCCGTTGTGAATTATGTGTCCAGAGTTTTGAAAAATGACATGGAGGTTCTGTTATTGGTTCAAAAATGATTGTTAAAAAAAACAGTTAATATTGGGGGCATCTAAGTTATTTGGCATTTGATCTTTTTCTTTTTTTGTTTGTTTAAAGTAACACAATAGTTACTTTCCCTGGTTATTAGTTACTTTTATAATGATGTATCTCAGTTAACAGCTCAGTTACTATTTGTGAGAAGGAACTAGTAACTATAACTAATTACTTTTTTAAAGTAACGTGCCCAAATGCATAACATATTAAGATGCCTCCTCCATTGGCTGATCTGTTATATGCTACTGCAGTTACACTTTCAATAAGCAGAAAAAGTTCATGACATTAATTAAATAACCATGTAGGTCTACATGTGTAGGATATAAGGCTGGATATTCAGATTCTTGATATAAAACTGTGATTACTTGGGTAATATTTACTCATTGAAATTAGACGATCTCTTATTATTCTAATATATTATTAGATATATGCTATATTTATTTGGTGGCGTGGTGACTTCAATGTCATGATTTCATCAACAATCCATTTCTTTATTATATCACTGTGCTTGAGTCCAGGGTCTGTAGCAGAAACATCCTAACCCAAAATTATGTTGGTTTAATAAATATTTCGGTAACACTTTATTTCGATAGTCCACTTTAGACATTCTACTAACAGTAAGTAACTTTGCAACTACATGTTAACTAGCAGTCATTAGAGTATTAGTAGACTGTCTGCTTATTAACTTCTAACACTTTATTTCGATGGGTCCACAACATACAACATATTGACTATGAGAAACTTTGCGGTAACACTTTATTTTACGGTTACATCTATTAGTTGCTTATTAGCATGCATATTACTAGAATATTAGCCATGTATTAGTGCTTATTAAGCACATATTAATGTCTTATTCTACATGACCTTATTCTACATCCCTAATCCTACCCAATACCTAAACTTAACAACTACCTTACTAACTATTAATAAGCAGCAAAATAAGAATTTATTGAAGGAAAAGTCGTAGTTAATAGTTAACAAGTGTTACCTATTTTTAAGTGTTACCCTTTGCAAGTATGTCAACTTATTCTACTAACCCTATACCTACCCTACTGAGAGATAGTAGACATAGTTGCAAATTAATGAGAATTAGTTACAAAGTTACTTATAGTTAGTAGAATGTCTAAAGTGGACTATCAAAATTTCACTCAGTTGTCTGTAGAAATGTTTTACGACTGTTTATTGCAATAGATTTTTGAAAAGCCTGATATTTGGCATGGTCATTAATATGATTAAGAAAGTTTCTTTTTTTTTTTTTAATCATGATAATCATCAAAACCGCTTTATCGCAATACTCCTAGTTGCTACTAAAGTATCAAACACACTCATTTGAATCCAAGTCCATGCCGAGACTTGAGTAGGTTGTGTCCAAATGACAAGACCATTATAAAAAAAATATGGCTTTGGACGAGACTCAAACAGCATGTCACAGCATGCATATACCATTGCCCTGCAAATTTTTGTGGGCAATTTTCATTCATTTCAATAGGAATTTGTGTGTTTGGGAGTTTTGCACAAGGGTGGAAAAATTCACTATACAAATATTGCATAAGCTTCATCAGAAAGCTGTTTGGTTTGAAAGTGGCTTCTGTGTGAGCTGTGCTTCTTACATCATTACACAATGGTGAATGGACAGTTTTTGCCTAAAATTTGCGAATGTGACCATTAAAAGCCCCTATTTAAAGACTATTTCTTTATTGACTTTAATGAGTTTCAACATTACAAAAAGGTATGTTGAAAATAAGGTAGATTTATAAGTATGTATTTATAAAACTGTGAAAAAGTTGTTGCACCATCCTTTTTTTATGGATAGGCTGTCTTATACAAAACTGTTTCAGAAATTAAAACTAAATGTAACATAAAACAAAAGGCAGCCTAATACAGTTTAAAATGTTATTTACTGAAGCAAAAAAAAAAAAAAAAAAAAGTTGTCTAAAACCACCTGGGTCTGTGTAAAAGTCCAGAAATGATGCTGGTTAAATTATATCAGTCTGGATAGGGTTACAAAGCTATTTCATAGGCTCTTGGACTCCACAAAAAACCACAGTGAGAGGCATTATTTCCAAATGGGAAAAGAAAAAACTCACATAGTAGCAAACCTTCCCAGATTGTCCGACCTTCTGAAATTACATTGCCCAAAAGTACAGTGACAGCTCATCCAGAAAGTCACAAAAGACCCAAAGACAACAGTGCAGGAACTGCAGCTTCTCTTGCATCAATAAATATCCCTGTTCATACATCCACAATCCAAAACTGGCCAGAAGTGACACCCATGGAGGAGTGGTGAGGAGAAAACCACTGCTAACCCAGAAGAACACTGAAGCTCGTCTGAATCAGATGATGAAAAACATACCTTGATGATCCTGAAACATTTTGGGAGAATGTTTTGATGGATTATTCAAAATTAAAACTGTTTGGCCATAAAATTGTGTGGGGGTATTTAAATCTGTATTTATTCATGAATTTCATTTTTTTATACCACCCCCTTATAAACACCCACTTAATTTTAATTGTTAAGTGTTTTGTCATTAAATATCCAAATAGCATAACATTAAATCCCAGACAGACCAAAGTTCGATTTAAAAGAGCATGCTTACATTCTCCTACCTTAAGATTGTGTTACTAAAACTAAGGAATAGCGTGCTCTTATCAGTTTTGTGAACAAATTTTAAGCAAAAACTCCTAGCTAGGAACTCTTTGTGAAAACGGCCCCTGATCTTCAGGTCTGTGCAGCCTTCTTATGATGTTCATATAGTGCCCTCTGCTGGCTTGCTCCTATTACCATATAGTTTCTTGTTAACTACAGAAAATATATTGCATGTCACATAGAAAAAGGAAAACTACATAAGAAATGTATCACAGCTAAACATTATATAAGGGCCTGTCTTATATAATTGTTTTGTTCATTTTTTAGCATGTTTTTGCCAAGCTAAATCCATTTTTCCAATCCGAGTTCATTATGAAACTAAAAGAGTGTGTTTGACTATATAACTGATAAATGGTGGAAGTTTATTAGATTAGTACTCTTATATAAATGCTGGAAAAAGATCTCATGTGTGTCTGTACTGAATAAATTCCCTCTTAATATCCATGAATATTAGTCATAGAAAGGCTTTGGCTATTGCTAAGGTCCTGGCTGAATTGTGGGTTGTTCATTGGGCCAAAACATGGGTAGAACCCAGTTCTGCAGCCCTAACATTGTGATGACACAAAAGCTTTATGTGCTGTGGAAGGGGCTAATATTTCTATTGTCAAATGAAGTATACTTTAGCATACTTTAAAAAAGTACCTACAACAGAGTTAAAATACTTTTAAAAAAATACTTAAGTGTGAACTGAATGTAATGTTTTGAGACACTTAACTGCATGTTATTTGCGATTTACGCATATGAATTAAGTATGTTTCATATATAATTTCATAATTCTGTTGTCTTTGAAACATATTTAGTTTACTGCTGAATGACAAACGTATGTAATGTTAAATATAAATATTAAATATTTAAAATGTACTTCAATGATTAAATATTTAAAATGCACTTTTAAGTAATACTTTTAATTTGACATTTTTACAAAGTGCACTTTTTTAAAATTGTACTTAAGTGTGTTCAGAAACTCTTATAAAAGAGTTTACTTGAGTACACTTAAGTGGCTTTTTATTTCAATAATATATTATTTGCAAGTACAATTTTTGTATTATTATTTTAATGTACATGCTTATAGGATTCAAAGAGCACATAAGTACACATTTGATACAATTAAGTGCACTTATTTTTCACAAGGGTTATATTATATGTTCAAAACTGAGAATTCTGTCATTATTTACTCATCCTCACCTGGCGTCTAAAAAGGCATTTGCTGTTGAATGTCTTTTGCACTTTTGCACTGTCTTCTGCACTTCAGCTCTGCACATTTTGGATGTGTCCTTTATTTAACACACCCAGTTTATATCATCAGATCCTCCAAAACCTCTGTGCAAAATGATTAAATGCAAAATATTTCAGAAAGGGGAGATTTGGAATTAACTATTTCTTTAATATCTTTATATGTCTTTATAAAGCACATCATTTCACAGTGCAATTTTTCTTTATGATTGAAAAGAGGTAGGCTAAATCATCATTTGTTTAACACTCTAACAGTGCCAGCATCTTGACAAAAGAGTGATAGTCATCTTTGAACAACTGCAGCTAAGGGAGTTACTACAGTTCAGTTTTGAAAGGATAAATGATGTATCAGGATCTCCCTGAACCTTGACTTCATCACTAATTCTCACAGCTCTTTCACAGGTCTGCATCATAAAATACATGCATTGTGGTAAAAAGAGGACAAGCGATTCACATATTGGTCCTGTGATTAAAATTAAAAAATGAAAGAAGTCTGAAAGATTTCAAAATCGAGAGATTTGACTCACAGTTGATTCCAGCAGAAATAAGCATTTCACAATATTACGTTTTTTTCCTGTATTTTTGATCAAATAAATACAGAAGAGACTCCCTTAAAAAACATAAAAAATCTTACTGATCCCAAACTTTTGAGCGGCAGTATACGTGTATGTGTGTGTATGTGTGTTTGTGTGTTTTCCACTTCTGTCCCTGTTTGACTTGAAATTGATTCATTGTAGTGCTAAAACATAGCAAACGATGTGCCATAATTAAAAGTTGCTTGAGTGAAATATATGCTCTCTGATGTGAAAGGGTGACTCACTTGTCCTGGGGATTGTTTCAGGAAACTCTGGGAGGAGGTAGGCTAGCTTTCCCGGAATGCTACTTGTCTATCTGACATGAGCCCAGCTTGATACTCTCACGTCATGAAGTGGGAAGTAATAGTAAACAGCCTGATGAACGGTTGCAGGGAATATGTGCTCAGTTACAGCCATGAAACCCACCATGGCCATGCAAACAGCACATCAAACACATCTGCGTTAAGCTATAGCTTTGTGCACTGTAGGATTCATCTTGCTGCTATTTTTGATCTTATCCTGCACACAGCGTGTGAGAGAGTCCACAGATGTCCAGATGTTTGAGTCAGTGTGTTTATGTGTGTGACATTGGCAACTGTTTACTCAGCTCTTTATGATAAAAGTGTTGAAGAACTACCACTTTGGGATGGATCAACACAATGTGCAGCTGTGATACGTCCTGGAAACTCAAAGGAAGTAGTGTGCAATTTATAAAACTGCCTATTATTTTTATATTTTTATCTGCACCTGTTATTCACGACTTATTAACCTCAGACTGTTTTTGTGAGTTTTGTGTGCATCTCTCAGACTGAGTCAGTGTCTTTTCAATGACAAAACAATATTACCTACATTTGTAGCATGTTTTAATAGAAAGTAATTACTTTTATTGATCAAGGATACATTAAATTGACCAAAAGTGACAGTAAAGTCATTTATATATATTACAAACTAAATTTATTTTACCAAACAAATGGTGTTCTTATTCATCAAAGAATTAAAAAATATTATGGTTTCCACAAAACTATTAAGCAGTGCAACCATTTTCAACATCTATGATAGTAAGAAATGTTAGCATCAAATCAGCATATTAGAATGATTTCTGAAGGATCATGTGACACTGAAGACTGGAATAATGGCTGCTGCTTTGCTGTCACAGGCATAGAAAACAGCTATTTTAAATTTCAATAATATTTCACAATATTACTGCTTTACTGTATTTTTTGGTCAAATAGATGGTGAACCTAAGGTACAGCATCTACCCTAAGCTCAACATGTAGCTCGTCTAGAAACTATTTGTTCTACAAACATAAAATTATATTCAAACATGTTCCTCTGTGATTGGACTGAGGCCTTTGCCTGGTAGATGTTAAAGCAGCCTAAAAATTCAATGAACCTACATTATAAAGTGACTTCTAAGTGACAGACTAAGATGCTGTTAAAAAGCACTAAAAAGCACTGACTTCATTACAATGCAAGTCAACATTATCAAACAGGTCATACATTGCAAAATGGTGAACTAGTATAAAGTGCCCTCCATAAGTATTGGAACAGTAAAGACAAAATTGCTCTGTTGGCTGTGGAGTCAAGACATTTGCAAATATGATTAAATGATGAATATGAGACAAAACTACAGATGTCACATTTTATTATTAGCCGTTTCAACACATACATGTTTTACCAAATCAAAAGAACAGCACTTTTAGAGTTCATCCCACTCATTGATGTGAGCATAAGTATTGGGACAGTTGAACATAAGGCAGATATAAGAGATTAAAAGCTATTATTTAGTTGCAGATCCCATGAGCACAATCACAGCAGTGAGTCTGTGACCCATAGACATCACCAGACTCTTGGTCTCATCCTTTGAAATACTTTTCCCAGCCTTTAATGCAGCCAATTCCAATTGTTGTTTGTTTTGGGGAGTTTCTGCCTTTACTCTCCTCTCCAGCTGGTGAAATTCATGTTCAATCAGATTTAAATCTGGAGATTGACTTGGGCAATCTAAGACTTTCCATTTCTTTGCCCTTATAAATTCCTTGACTGAACTGGCAGGGTGTTTTGGGTCATTGTCCTGATGCAATATGAAGCACTTCCCAATGAATCTGGTGGCATTTTCTTGAATATTGGTAGGCAAGATGGTTTTGTACCCTTCCAAATTCATTCTGCTACTGTCATCATACATTAAGTCATCAGTAAAGCTGAGAGGGCCTGTTCCAGAGACAGCCATGCCACGACACCACCTCCACCATGCTTTACAGATGAGGCTGTATGCTTGGGATCATTTGCAGTTCCCTTTTTTCTCCACATTTTTGCTTTCCCATCACTTAGATGAAGGTTCATATTTGTCTCATCGGTCCATAAACACAGTTACAAAACTCTTCTGACTCACCTTTGTGCTTTTTTACAAACATAAAATGAATCTGTGCTGTAATGTTCCGTGAAAAGTGTGTTTCTGGAATTGATACAATCAGATGATATCATCAAATGCTTCCCACCCCCCGATCTCCTTTTAAAATACACCCTTGGTGAGGTTATGCTGGTAACAATAACTTCAACAAACACAGGCATTCACAGGAAAGGTGCCACCAATAAGAACATTACAATGAACATAACCTTTTTTAACGCAATAATAAGTAAATCCAATTCATCAGCTTATTTCTCTTCAACAGTGATGCTGTAGTTGTCACATGTCTGTGTGTTGAGTTTCTGTTTTGACCTAGTTTTTGCCCGTGTCTTGTTAAGTTCATCGTTACCACCGGTTGTTTCATTAATTATCCCGTTAGTCCCTGTGTTCTTAAGTCCTCCCCTTAGTTCTCCCCAGTTCAGTTGCCAGTTATTGTTTGATGTTACATGTGTTGAGACTACCTGAGCTATTTCCTTCTATTCGTGTGGATTATATTATTAAAAGACTTTATTTTGGATTCCCTACCGGAGACCGTGACAGTAGTAGAGTTACCGCAAAAACGCAAACTCAAAGACAATTTTAAAGATTGCTGCACACTTGTTTCTCTGACATAAGGTCTGTAAGTTTATATTTATAGCTTATGTTTTTCCCAAATATCAGCATAATTCCAAATGTGACACTTATCTTATACAACAGTTCAGGGACGTTAATTTGAAGTGACATTTTAGATACAATATTGACAATATTTCACCAACAAAATAGCCAAAGTGAAACCATTGGGTTCTCTCAGCAACACACTGTAGTTGTCACATAACGTGGAAGCAGGGAGAACGCAGGAGGCATGCCAAAATAACAGTCTTTAATGACGAAACACAGGCATAATCTAACAACACAAGGAGCGTAACGAGTAGACCCAACACTGAAACACATAGCAAACAAGAACTAAATACACAGGATGATTAACAAACACAGGTGCAAAGAATTGTAATTAAACTAAATGAGGAACATCAATTAACTAAACAAGAAAAGGAAAAAGACCATATTAGGAAAAACAGGAAGAACTCAGGGCAAAACAAGACAAAAACTCAACAGTAGTGTTATGTTAAATTAATTAATTCACGTTGATTAGGTTGAGAGTGACCCACTCATAAAAATGCTTCTTTCCTGAATCAAACAGATCATTTTGAACAAATCGGTTGGAAGACTGATTCAATGACTCTGTCATTACTGACTAGCTGCCACCTACTGACTGTTTTCATTTCATTTAAATTGCTCATTTCATTTTCTATAATTCTAAAGTTTCTATATAGTTCAGTAAGAAGGTATTTCAGCCATAGATTTCTCCTTCTTTTGTAGACACATAATTACAAACTGAGATGAGCTGAGATTGATCAAGAGAGACTTTTAGAGTTACAGAGTTCAGTTCTGGAGAATGTAATGCAAAACTCTAAACAAAACATTACAAATCATTAAGTCTTAGCAAATGTAATAGCCTTAGCAAATTCCTATAATCAGACACATTTTTCTCATATTCATTTCATATTTTGGCGGTGTGAAGAAGTCATGGCAAATTCCAAAATACTGAGATATTTGTGAGGCACAAATATTGAGAAAAGCAACATGTTGCCTAGGATCAATGAGCATAAGGAGATCCACTCCCATAATGCTGGAGCAACTCCCTTCAGAGAGCAGCATGGGAGGACAGCTTGGACAACTCTGTGACAAGCTCATCTAAAGATTTTTCTAGGACTGCATCTGACCACAATGCTGAACACAAGTTCATGAGCTTGGATCAATGTTTGGCTTTTGGATATACATTTTAATGTATTTTTCACTCTACAAAGTATGCACGGTATAGCAATTTAGACTTGAATATAACTCCAATTATCTCCACATTGACTCTTGCTATCTTATAGATTTATTATTTAAGCATACTGGTAAATTAAAAGCTTGATAATGAATATCTTAGATAAGTAAAATGTTCATAAATGTATTCTGATTTATACTGCCATGCTCCAAGGAGCATAAAATGAATACTGCAATTAACAAACTGTATAAAACATGCGGCAACTTGCACCAACCTTCATGAAAAATACTCTGATAATACAGCTCATCCTTTCAGTTAAAAATGACCTTTATTGTAAAGTTCAAGTGTTTCTGAAAACATGTGATCCCAGGGACCCCAAAAAAATGATGATCACTTTGCAAGGAACCTTCTAAAAAATAAAGGCAGCTATATATTCATGGATAAAGACCAATTTATAGTATGTCAGGAAAAATATATATATTAATCACATCCAAAAGAAAAGTTTTTGTCTACATAATATATGTGTGTGTGCTGTGTATATTTATTATGTATATATAAATACACACACATAGACTATATATTTTCAAATATTTACATGTATATATTTATATTATAA
Organism: Barbus barbus; assembly: GCF_936440315.1. Taxonomy (NCBI): domain Eukaryota; kingdom Metazoa; phylum Chordata; class Actinopteri; order Cypriniformes; family Cyprinidae; genus Barbus; species Barbus barbus. Next base: position 12,340,008 of record NC_136760.1, read on the forward strand.
ATATAATTTAATCTATCTATCTATCTATCTATCTATCTATCTATCTATCTATCTATCTATCTATCTATCTATCTATCTATCTATCTATCTATCTATCTATCTATCTATCTATTTGCATAGTGCTTTTTTCTGACATTTTATGTATGTCTCTCCATAGGTGTATGGGATTTGTTAGCACAATATTTAAACACATGCTTGAGGCGTGGCCTCCGTGTTTACCATTGCGTCCCGTCCCACCCACATCGTTGAAGTCATAGACATCCATCCAATCGGCGTTGCTGTTTATACTGCCTAAGCTTTATAACGTCTGTCACTGAAGCTCAAGACACGGGCATTTGACAGTACAACAAACTCACAGAAGTTAGCGTGTATTATATTTTTATTTGTCCGGTGACGTATTCCTCAACTTAGTTACTTGAAGAGATTCTACTTGAAAAGTTTATTATTACAGATTGATATTAAAATGCATCTGTTGGTTCTCTGCACGTCTATTATTCTGGTGCCTCTGCTGTGCGATGCGCGTATCTCTAAGCGTTATGTGATCGGCTGTCCAGAGCACTGCGATAAGAGTCTGTGTCCGCCCATACCGGCCGACTGTCTGGCCGGAGATATCCTGGACCAGTGCGACTGCTGCCCGGTGTGCGCGGCCGGCGAGGGTGAGCCCTGCGGCGGTACAGGGAAACTGGGAGACCCGGAGTGTGGAGAGGGTCTGGAGTGCGCTGTGTCTGAGGGGGTCGGAACAACAACTACCGTGAGGAGGAGAGGAAAGACCGGCGTGTGCGTGTGTAAGAGCCCCGACCCCGTCTGCGGCAGTGATGGGGTGTCCTACAGGGACATCTGCGAACTCAAGAGAGTCAGTAACCGGGCACAGAAACTCCAGCAGCCACCCACCATCTTCATCCAGAGAGGAGCCTGCGGGAAAGGTAAGACTGGCGCTGCCTATACGATCTTTAAAATCACTGTTCTTTATTGGCATCTCTGGTTCCACGAAGAACCTTCATAGTGAAAAAAAAAGTTTATTTATTTATTTAAGGTTCTTCAAACCTGAATGGTTCTTTGGGGAACCAAAAATTCCTAACCTAAGCGGTCTACAACATTTTAGAGCATCATTATGTCACATCATAGTGAGCTTGTAACTCCTAATTCAGACCTAAGCTTGGTCTGTCAACAATGTGAATTTCACTCTTAAAAACAGCTTCATTCTTGGGTTTATGTATGGCTTTTAAAAGAAAAAAATTCTTCAGATCAGCATGCTGGTTTCTGGGTTCTTCAAAGTTCCAATACTTAGACAATTCTAAAAGAACAAGAGAATAAAAAGTATTTTTTTTAAGTGCACAATATATTACAGTGGGTTGTATTTGGTGTAATGATGCAGCGATTTAGTCTGCTGAAAAAGCAAAGCTATAGCCTACAGTAAAAATGCCCAAGACAAACTATCAAATCACTCCAATAAGTACAATCTAACAATGTCTCACATACCCTGCTTATGCTCTTATAATGCTTCAATATTTTCTTTATGAGCTATCCGATCTCTCATAATATGCTAATAAATTTAAAGAACATTGATGGTTAACAATTCCTCTGTGAAAATGATTGAATTTTACATTCCCCTAATCAAAAAATTCAAATGTTGGCAGAATGCTCAGGATCTGATATTGCGTGATTTAAACTGGCTCCTTTGCAAGACAGTAAACACAGAATCGTATTAGATGTTGCCAGTTCGTCTGCAACCCTATTACTGGGATTTATGCTTGGCACTGGAAACAAACTAGAAAAAGGTGCAAAAACAAATTACAGCAGATAACCACAAGCCTGCACCCTTCCCTGCAAGAGGAGTCAGCTCTAGTTCATCCAGATTCTCTTGGAATTGCAAGAAGAAAAGTAGATTACAAAAAAGTTTGAGTTTCAAGAGAGACAGTGTGGTCTCCATAAATCCAGTGCATCAAAGTGTTCAGGCCCATCAGGAGGGCCTGAACCCTAAACATTTAGTGATTGAAATATATTCATTTTATTTAATGAACAAAATGAAATGAATATATTTCAATCACTAAATGTTTAAAAAAAAGGCGTTCTCCCCCATATTGTTATCCACAATCAAAGCAGAAATGCAACCAAACGCAGCATTTTAAACATTCAAATGGTATCCAACAACGTTATACTATCATCATCTAAAACCATTTTAGTCCGTTTTTGAGGGCTCTGATGCATAACATCCATTCTGAGCTTGTGAAAAGAGTGGTGTCAGTTTGAAATCAAGCAGAAAAATGGAAAAATAGACTGCACAATTGGACCAGCCTCTCTGAAATTTTATTTGGTCATTTGTTGAAACTAGTGTTTCAACAGACTGCGTTTTGAAACAGATCTATGAAACATTTTTGTTCCGCTGAACACACTGAACAAACCTCATCCGATGTGATTAATTAGGTTTTACCAGGCCTTTATGTCATTGTAGATAATGATTTCCAAATTAAGCCTGGCGTTGTCTGCACAAATCCACGTAACCCGGCTTTCTGCGTATTCCCTTTGGCTCATTAAGCTATCACCTCACTTCTGTTCCGGTCACTGTTGGACTGGCCAAAAATAGCATTATACAGCTAGAGTGTTTGTGCACCCAAGTTCTGCTGAAAAGTTAATCTGAGATCTACAGCCAAAACACTGTTTCTACTCAATCAAAGCTATTACAGCAAGACATCTCCCATCACATGATGTAATCTACATCTGGAGTTCTTGAGGCTGGACATTACCTAAGAAACCTATTCTCTGAGGATCCAGATCTAGGTCAAATTTTACAGTCTTGGAGCTGTTTTTCCTTTTTCCTTTTTCAGGAGATCTTCAACTGTATGGACACATTTGGCCTTGTGGACTTTTCACATTCTCACTAGATTATTTTTTTCATTAATAATATCCAGCAGTTTTTTTAATGAGCAAGCATAATATTTCACACAATAAAAATGATTATTTTGTTTGATATTATTCTGTGGTGGAAATTACATTTTAAATATGTTTAGTATTAAAGTAAATGAAGATGACATAGTAAAAAAAATATATATATAACATTTTTATATAACAAAAGAAAAAATATTACAATTAAAGAAGAAGAAAAAAAACTTCTGGGACATAAAAGTGCACGTAGTTGAAGAAACACCCTTATATGTTGTCAACGCCCCTGTGATGAGAGGTCTAGGGGTCTTGCCTAAACACTTACATTGTTGTACGCCCAAATGATCCATGAAGGGCATATGTGTGATATCATGTTTTGAAATTCCCCAAACTGAAAAAATAGGGCATTTGGCTTTAATTGCACACAGACATCAGTTTATGGGTTAATTGGTGATTTATTGAGCAAGAGAATCAGTGGTGTAAATTTTCAACAACTACAGATTTTACTGCAGAAATGACAGCATAAAGAGTGTCTGTCTCAAACATAAGCTGAAGAAGTAAGGGTGTTACTGTATGCTGCTGTAAAGCCAACGCACACTCTCTTTGGTTTGCCCCAAGTGCTGAGTTTGCATCAGAGGAGGAAATGCATACCGCAAGCCAATCTCAGCCAGTGGCATGCAGAGTATAAAAACTGTAAGGAAAGTTTAAGAATCTTATGTCAACACTGCAGCCCTGAGTTCAGGCAAAATGCCACTGATGTGGAAAAATTATCAGGGAGAGTAGGTATGCTTTAGGCATGCGTTACCCCATTGACTGAGACTACTGAGCCAAGACTTTAAATGTATGGTTGCCAGATATTACATGACTACAGTAAATTGAATGCCAAAAGTTTAAGACTCTTAAAGATTTTTATAAATTTTTTTGCCTTTATTGTGATAGGACAGTGTAGAGGAGACAGGAAGGGATTGTGAAAGTCCCTCGAACCGGGATTCGAACTCGGGACGTGTGTAACACAACACACACTGCCCAAAAGGCTATCAGCACCAACCAAGTATAAGACTCTTACTACGCTTATGTTAATGGTTAGTGATCTGAACAGTAATTAAAGTTTGGCATGTGACTCATCCCACATGTTCATAATACAAACATGAAACATACCTCAAATCACTTTTTTGAGGAGAGGTGCACATTTCTAAAAGATTGGATTGTTAAAGCTTTTTTGGATGATAAAATGAGATTTAAGAAATCCTTAGATTTGTTTTTATAAAAAATATAATAAAAAATAATAAATGAGTAATTCATAAAACTGACAATTCCAAAGTGGTTATTTAGTACCCCTAGGTCTTAGCATCCTGGTAGGCTAATATTTGTAACATAAGATATACACTTTAAAAAATGTTTCACTTACAGTCGTAATGTTTAACATGATGAAAAAATCATTTGACTACACTAATGCCACCGTTGGTAAGAAATCGTCTCTCTGTTTAAGTCAATAGTATGTGACCTACTAAGAGCACACAAACAACATTACGTCACAACTGTCTCTAAGTCTATTTGCAAGCCTTCCTACTATAGCTGGCACAGCCAGCGATGACACAATGTACTGTAGTTCACATGAGGCTAATGATTTGTTTGCATTACGACAGTTTTCCCATTCATATAAAGAACTGTCCCAGATTTCACATGGAATATCTGAATTTCCACATGATTCATAACCTTCTAGCTGTAACCCAAAACAATTTCAAACACTTTTTTTAGTCTGGTGGCCATGAAATACTAATCCTAATATGACAAACAATACATAGCAACATAACTGAATTTAACTAAAGAGCCGAATGCGATTAGTTTCTATATTTAGAATAAACATTTGTGCCAGGATACTAGATCTTTGTTCACAATAAGACAACAGGACAAATTTGTAAGGATTATGATGTCTTATCAGCCTTTTGCATAATTTACAAACATATAAACTGCACTTTGCATACCAGCGCTATTATCCATCGTAAGGTAACGTACTTCGGTGTAATTTGCATACATATTTACTTCTGAAATGCTGGAAAGTTTTTAAAAGAACAATACTTCATAACTGCTCCATCACAATTACCGCGTATAATTATATACAACTATAGCACGTCTATTTTCCTATTTTTAAACAGGAGATTTAAATAATCAAATAATAAGTAGGATTATACATGATAAAATATGCTTGAATAATAAGAATACATTTTACATAACAATAAGTATTTTTAAATACACTTTACACAGTAATAAGAATAAATTTGTAAATAAAATTCATTTTATTTACAGCAGACAATCATGTGACTGGCCACGTGAGCAGCGCATTACCGGGTTCGTAGGATCACAGAACTTGCTCCTCCACTGTGAATAAATCGCCATCCGAATCCATGAGTTTTATCACTGAGGTGATATGTAAATTTATTTTTAGAGACGTACATATGAGAAACAATTACTGTCCGAATCGGGCTATAAGCCCTTTTCGGACAGTAATTGTTTCTCAGGGGGACATAAGTGATTTTCACCATTTACAGGGGGTATTTGGTGATTTTAATCTGAATCCAGGATGTAAGCGTTTTTCTCTCACCACCCCCATAAAAATCCCCGGCCGAATAACCTACTGTTTTTTGACAAACACCAAGGTCGTGTGGTAATTTATTTGCTGTCCGAATCCACATCTCTGAGTTTATGAGAAGAAATCGATTCAAAATTCAGTATTTAAACCCTTTTTGAGCACTCCCTAACACCGTAAGAGGTAACGTTGTGCTTCGGTGTAATTTGCATACATATTTATTTCTGAAATGCTGGGAAGTATTTAAAAGAACAATACTTCATAACTGCTCCACCACAGCGAGTGAGAGCAGAAAGAGAAGAAAAGCATGTAAACATCCGAAAGGAGTCTTTATTATGGCTGCAGCAGGTATGCAATACAATTTTAAAATGTGTATTATAAACAGATATATAATGCGTATAATTATATACAACTATAGCGCATCTATTCTCCTAATTTTAAACAGGACATTTAAATAATAAATAGGATTATATATTATAAAATATGCTTGGAATAATAAGAATACATTTTACATAATAATAAGAATAAATTAGTAAATAAAATGAATTTTATTTACAGCAGACAATCATGTGACTGGTCACGTGAGCAGCGTGTTCCTGGGTTCGTAGGATCACAGAACTCACTACTCCACTGTGAATAAATCGTCATCCGAATCCATGAGTTTTATCACTGAGATATGTAAATGTATTTTTACAGACGTCCATATGAGAAACAATTACCATCCGAATCTGACTATAGTCTGCTTATTGTGTTTTCAGTTTGCCTTTATAATTTGACCTAGTTTTCCTGTTTCCTGATTATGTCTTTCTGTTCAACTGTGTCTTGTTAATTTACTCATTAGTCCCTTGTTTGGTTTAGTACTTATAGCCCTGCCTTTCCTCAGTTTCTTTGTCCTGTCTACGTCATGCTAAGAGGTTGTGTTCTCCCATGTGGATTTATTAAAGGGTCATGAAACCCCAGACTACTTTTTCTGAGATTTTAGCAGAGGTGTTTGTGTGGCACATCATAGAAGACAATGTTAGCATAGGGTTTAAAATCTACATTGTGTTGATGTCACAATTTGTGACGTGGCAATGGTCTGTAGTACATCGATGACGCGTCGGTGTCTATTAAATTATTCATAAGACTGCATGTTCTTATCCTGTGAGAAGACACTTCACTTAATTATTCACAACAGCATGTGTTGATTTGCTATGACAGATGCTTCAGACTGTGAGATGACATCGAGCACATTAATTGAGAAAAATGTTCATGGATCGGAGGAGAGTGTTTGTTTTTGCTTTGTAATAAGAGTTCAGTACAAATGCGATCCCTTCACTTAATGAGTGTATCCGTTTTTACAGCTCCGTGACACAACTTGTCAAAAGGCTTATATAAGCTCCTGCAGAATAAGCCTTAACAGTTATCAGAGGTACAACAGCGTGTTCATATAGTATATGTTTTCGATGCAGAGAATGCAGACTGTAACTTCTGACACAGTAAACTTGCTCAGTAGCACACCTGGTACAGAGTTGAATTCGCAGTGCTGAGTGCTCAGGAACATGAGTTGTTATTAAAAGAGCTCAAACACTTAAAAATCTAGCTAAAATGGCTTGGTTGCATCAGCAAATGCATTCTCTCACATTTGAATATCTTACAGTAGGTTATGTTACTTTTGTGAGGGGGTATTAACATTTTGGTGCCACTGCTGCAATATGTACAACAACCAACATAATAAAGTATGTCCAGATTTATATGTACATCTGCTTCGGTAAAACTGAACAAGCTTTTATTGCCACAAACTGGACATTTTACTTATAAAGTGTCACACAACTTGTAAGAAGCAAAGTAATATAATTTTGCCACGTTTTACATTGAGCGTGGGTGTTTACCATTAAACATTAATTTTGGAGCAGGCTATATTTGGAGTTTACAATTAAATAAATGCCGTTTTATAAAATAAGTCATAGAGAAGCTTGCAGGAGAAGCAGGATTCAGTTTATGGCAGTACTATTTTATTTTCATGGTATTTGCAAACAATGGTTGACTGTCGTAAAACTGATAAACTTGAAAGTAATTCAATGATCAGAATCTGATTTTATAATAAATATATTTAAATCTAAGTTGCAACCTTGATAATATGTTTTATTTCTGACATTTTTGTCTTGGCTAAGCTCTGACTTTGATCATTTATTTCAGAAATTTTTGTTTTGGCTGGCAAAAGTTCTGAATGGCCAGTACAAAACATGCAACAGATGCAGCTGCTCCACTCTAACAAAGGGAAAAGTAATCATTTGCAGGGTGGGTGTCATTCGATGTAGAGTTATGTGTTATTTTGAAATGATATAAACATCTTGTAACAGATGTGTACAGCTGTTTCATAATCAATAGAGCAGCGAGAGAGGAGTCTCTACAGACATCCCAAAGTCATTTTCATTTTCAAAATTCAGCAGCCCTGTGTGAAAAAGAAAATTTGACTTATGCAAAACAAAATAAGTTTTTCTCCATTTTCTTAATCAAGACAAACATCACATAAGATTTGGGAGAAAAGTCAGGAAACATTTATTTCTGATGGTTGAGGAGATTTTAAACAACATGTGACTACATTCATAAATAAGAACCTCAGTCAAACAGGACAGTAGCTCCACTTTAGACTGAAGATGGTAATAGAGCTATAAAAATTATGAAAGTTTACAGATTATTAATAGTCTTACATGCAATTACAATGCAGTTCCACTAGTACTGGAATCAGTACAAAGAGTGATATTTATAGATGGGTAACATTAACATATAATGCTGCCTTCAAGCGCACCTGGACCTCTTGTATCTCAGAGTTGAGCGTTAGTTATTGCAACATATCTCATATTTACACATGCTATCACAACTGTTTTTGTTACATAAACCAAACTGTGTGTCACAGGTTGTTTGGGTGAGAAGTACGAAGGAGGCAGAATGTCCAAACAACCAGAGTTTTTAATACACCCAAAATGGTGAGCAGGAGAAAACAACTTATACAGCGGATACAGGACAAAGTGACTGAAGAAAGGCAGAGCTATAAATTCTAAACAAAACAAGAGACTAATGAGTACTAACTAACAAGACACAGGTGCACAGAATGAACTAATCAGGGCAACTAAGGGAAACTAGTTTAAAGAAGGTATAACACAAACACAGGGAAATCTAAACAGAGAACATAAACGTGACACTGAAAGTTGAGTGATTAATTTTGCATGATTCACTAGAGACATGCTCACTGATCTCTATATATAGTTTATAGGTATATTTTATAATCTATATACGTGATGGGTCAAAAGTTTGTAATAATTAAGACTTTTTGATTTGCTTTTGAAATAATTATGCTTACCAAGGCTGCATATTTTATCAAAAATAATGTAAATAAAATAGTACTATTATTGTAATGTAATTACAAGAACTGTTTTCTATTTTAATATATTTTCAAATGCTATTTATTTTTGTGATGGCAAAGAACTTTGAATTTTCAGCAGCCATTACTCCAGTCTTCAGTGTCACATAATACTTCATAAATCATTCTAATATGCTGATTTGCTGCTTGGTTCTTTTAAATTGTAATAATACTTTATAATTTTGCTGTTATATTCTGTATTTTTGATTAAATAAATGCAGCCTTAGAAAGCATAAGAGACTTTACCAGTAGTAGAGCAGTGTTCCCGCCATATTTCAAATCAATATGTGCCTTTTAACTTGTGTAATATCTAGAATTCAGAGTTTCCAACTTTTAAATATGACTTTGCTTGGTCATTTACTGTAAGTGCTTTGAACTAATTATGTTTCCAACTCAGCTAGGAGGGCACATCAGACATAAAATACATAACAACTGTGAGCCAGTATTGCAAGGCATCATATGCACACTTCTGACTTGAGCATAATTATTGCAAAAGGCTTTCAGATTCTAAGGTTCTACGTCAATTTACCCAACTAGGGGCTCGCTCAGTTTCTGAACAGAGCAAATCTGTCAAAAAAACAAAACACTGGAATAAGGCTTTTTATGAAATGTTGTGAAAGCTGTGACATTTTCTTTTCAATTTGTTAAAATTTCACTTGCATGGAGCAGATGTTCATGTGACCATTTCCTGACCTTTCCACATGTCCCTGGAGTCTATAGAATCATTATTTGTACTTTTCACATAAAACATGACTCGTATATGGGTTGCACAAATGTGTTAGATTTTGTGCCAGCTATTACATAACAAATGAAATGTTCTCTCACTTTAAACGTGCTAAACCCTCTACAGATGTGCAGCCATATTATGAGGGAGGAAAAACAATTCCATTATCAAGATTCCAGAGTCATGATGGGATATTCTAGAGGGAATAGCAATCAGTTATATAAGCCTACAAACATGTTTTTACCAGCCTGTTTCTACAATAATAAAATGTAATTCCTATTCACAACCAATTTTCAACTTAGAAACTTTTCCCATGAATTTAGCATCTGATATGATTTATTATAGCAAAACACAGCGGGGTATAGATGATTTGTTAGTTCCACACTCATATTGTACGTGGTATTTGGTTTAGCAATTGTGCAATTAGGCTTTAACCATCTGTGTTGCATTATGATAATTGCTCTTTTTTACAACCCAAACAGTCGAGCATTCACTATTGCAGCAAACCTCCCAGAAATGAAAAAAAAAAGGCCATAAAAGTTTTGGTGTTTTGGGTCAAGGTACTGTTTATCACTGGGGATTTCAAACAGTGGAGAACTGTACACAGACCCTTAGGGAAGAAACAAATAGCAAGCTACCTAACATGGACAAGGGGGCAGTGCAGATGTGTTTGCATGCAGATGTTGTGAAAGAAGGGTTATACAAGGTAAAAAATAGTGTTACATGTGCAAAGTTATAAAAGGTTTTGACTCTGATTCAAGTAGCACTTCCTGCCTAAGGATGTATAATTTTCTAGACAAGTTGACCCCTGTTTCTCAAAAATTGACATTCAACTCTTTAATTTTGCTGTTTTATAAGCAAGATTAGGTCTGCTGGTGTGGAATAATTCTAATGAAAATCTTTCTCCAGAATAGCTGCTTTGTGCTGTTTGAGCAATCATGGCATTCTGTGGTTGCATATTTTTGTATAACGACACTAAAAACTGGCACTTGTCTCCTAGCAAGACATTCCCAGCTTTGCTAGTTTCATGTTTTGCGTAGCACACTGATCTCTCATTTTGATTAAATAATAAAGCAATTTCCATTCAAATTAATATTTCATGTCCATTTAGGTAAGTGCTCTACAAAATATCCTTTTAAATTATGGTAAAAACAAAACAAAAAGCAAAACAAACAAAAAATCACAGTAAAAACACGATGACAAAATTGTTGGTATTACGTGATGCTTGAATGTTCAATTGTTCATTAGGTAATATAATGTAATAATTAATCATTTAAAGGTTAATAGTTTTTACTTCTAAAAATCATAAAATGAACAGTGTGTTGTTAAACCATTTATAATTTTTTAATTTCTCAATTTGGAAAAATCTCTCTAAAAAGGGATGAATTGCTATTTGTTAGTTGAGCACTGAAAAAAGCTATGGATTAAAACATTTGCTCCCTGGGGTTTTTTTTTTTTTTACTTTTTTTCACTATATGCTAGTTAATATATATAAAAAAATACATTTGAATTTTTTTTACCTTATCTGGATGTTAGGAAATAAATCAATTCCATATCATGCTCCTGCGAGGCCACTAGACAAATATCATTATGAAAATAGCAGCAGAACCTGCTTTAAGAGACAAGGGTGAAGTGAATGAATGAATAAATAAATGAATAAATAAATAAGGAAGGAAGCTTTCTAACATTAGCACTGAGGACCCTGTTGCACAACTTCACTGACTGACCCAATCCATAATCCAGTTCTGGAATAAATAATTAGAATTATCTCTACTCTATAATTTGGTTTAATTTTATACAGTTTATTTCCTGTACCATATTGGTTTAATTTGAATCTTTGTTTGCCATGTGTTCTCCAGGCCATGAGGATAATCCAGATAGCCTCCGGCACAGATATAACTTCATCGCTGATGTGGTGGAGAAGATCGCGCCAGCTGTGGTTCACATTGAGCTGTTCCGCAAGTATGTATCCTGAATCACACACTCCATTAATCAGTGATCTCGTGTCTCAGAGAGGACATCTTTATCAGGACTATCTTTGACACTTATTGGTATCTATTGTTCCATGAAGAACATTTAGCATCAGTGGAAACTTTCCATTGCACAAAAGGATTATTATTCAAATGTTCTTCACACAAGAAAATTAAAAGTTCCTTTAAAGGAACACTCCACTTTTTTGGAAAATAGGCTCATTTTCCAACTCCCTAAGAGTTAAACAGTTGAGTTTTACCGTTTTTGAATCCATTCAGAACCTTTAAGATCAGGTTCTTTGGGGAACCGAAGATGGATCTTCTATTATTGCTCTGCAAAAAAATCATTTTGGAACATTTATTTTTTAAAATGAACGTGATCAATTTTATTTCGTTCTCATACTCTTTCGCTACCATCTCTAAAGGTCGCTGCACACTGAGTCCAAAATTTTCGTCCAAAATTTTCGCACGTTAAAAAATAAATACGACCTCATGTTATGTCAATCACATTTGCACACTGCCTCCATCAAAAAAAATTTGGATCAGATTTGATTTTCTGCGTTTTCACATCCATAGCATACATTTTGATAGGAAAGAATGGGGAATACGAAAAAAACGGAAAAACGCATGCAAAAATTTTGGACTCAGTGTGCAATGACCTTAAGAGTCAGCACAATGCAAAAATAGATATTCCCTCTGGTTTTGTCTTTTATTAGACCTCTATCATCAATATGAATAGAATTACTTCTTCCAAGTAAGCGAGATTGCATCCATATTGGCCCTAAAACAACATTCTTACCAGCTAATAATTTTTCTCAGATTTTTGGAGATGGTTGAGAGGTTGATTAATTGACAAGGATGTTGTTCCAGGAACATGCTCCTCATGGATAAATCATGTGTGAGTTAAAGTGTCAAGTGCTTCATAAAAATTATTTTTATGGCATGATCCATTAAGCTTTATCCTCATTATAGAATAACATTATTATAAAGTATCTGATTTGATGTTTATTCCCTTCTTGAATATAGAATATCTGTCTTAAATATCACAATATCTTCATCATTGCATAAGACACAGTTTGTGTAATGTAGAAAACAGCCAACCTCAGTTTTAGGCTGTTGAAATTGAGCACTGCAGTAAAAAAAAAAATCTGAAGAACAACCGTCATATTTTCTACAAATCACTTGTCAGAGGAAGTTCCTCCTTGGTCTCAAATCTTGCTGGAAAATATAGTCAAATCAAGAATGTTGAGCAACCATCATTCTTTGCCATTCCTCTGTGGAAAGTTGTTTATGGTATTATGAAATGGTTGCTCCTCAAGAGTAATCTTCAAGAAGTTATTCACTTTTCCTTCTTAGAATGATGTTCTCCAAGCGGGAAGTGGCGGTGGCCAGCGGCTCTGGTTTTGTGGTGTCTGAAGATGGCCTGATTGTAACCAATGCCCACGTGGTAGCCAACAAACACCGGGTGAAGGTGGAGCTGAAGACCGGCGCCACCTATGAAGCCCAAATCAAAGACGTAGATGAGAAAGCAGACATCGCTCTCATCAAGATAGACGCTCCGGTAAGTACCTGTCTGTATAGTATGTCAGAGACCACACATAAACTAAGAATCGGTTTGTTCCAAAATCTAGAGAGAAGCCTGCATAGGTAAGATTTTAGGGCATCATACTGTACCTTTTTTTATCCAAATTTTAGGGCAGCATTAGATGCATCCTTCACGGAGAAACCAAATACATACTGTAGCAACAAGCTCAGTGAAAAAATCCATCCAAGATGGTGGATGAATCAAGAAAACAGTTGACAGTTTTACCCAATTTTTTTTGTGTGCTATGAATTTAATGCTTATAAAAGTATCCCATATTTAGTTTGGCAACAAGCTAATGCCAAACTCCAGTGACTTAGGTATGTGTTGTAAATAATAAAAAACAAAAAACATAATTCATTTACAATTTCACAGATGCTGCATCTATTGCGTCTGCCATATTTTCTCACTGACGTTCCCTCAACTCGGAAACTCTGGGCTGAAAGAAAGTTGAGAGTTTCCCACTTACAATCCTAACTTGTTACTATTCATGTGCATTCAACATTCAACAAGACATTTTTTAAATTGGCTTGAATGCATCATATTTATGCAGCATACTCAGATGAGTACTCAAGATCAGTCACTCAAATTTCATTTTCAGGAGCTTTCATTTTCAAGAGATTGATAACATGCCTAGTCCTGTTCAATTAGAATCTGAGATTGAAATTTATGCCTGACCCCAGAAGCTGCCCCATTATCAGATTAACCTCATGCCAGACCCCCACCCATCCCCAGAGTAAGCATAGAAGCGGGCAGAAATATGCTTTTCTTGGCTCTGAGGATAATGACCCTGGTTTAAGGAAGGCACTTCTTTATCAGGAAGAGAGACAGATCCAGATAAGCCATGTTGAATTGCTCTACTAAACAAGCCTGGCTCCACACACCCACCCAGACAGAGTCAGAAAGAAAAAAAAAAACATGAAGAGACCATTTTGACAGGGATTTGATTGGAGTTGCTCATATAACATTAAATTACACCGACAGGACATTAAACACATTACACTCAGAGTGGAAAATGTAATTTTGCACAAAAAAGTTAAAATGTTAAATGCTTGTATAAAGCCCCAAAACAAGCCACACACTCTGGATGTTTCCAGTGCTTTCATGCTTCATTTTAATTACACATGTAATGAGTTGCATGTTGTATAGTTATAAAGTAATGAATCATAATGCTTATTTATGGTTATGCCTTCAAAAAATGAACGACACCAAATAGTGTGTTGTATATCATGTTTGTAATGATGGGTCTGAGGCACAGGAATCCATTTGCAGCTTTATTAATAAGACAGGGTCAAGCAGGCAGGGATCATTCAACAGCGACAGGGGTGTCAGAGATAGATCATAATCCATAAACGAAAACCAGGCTAGAGTCGAGGCAGGCGGCAGACAGGGGAAGTAAACAACGGAAGGATTACCAAGTATCTATGTAATTCCTCTCCGGCCTCTCATGCATAACCCCCCCTTTTTCACTGGCTCAGGTTCTGCTTAGCCACTGCCGTACTGTGAATAATTTATATTGGGTAACTGTCTCATATTCTTTTCAGCTGGAGTTTCATGCCAGACTTTGTTTGATTGGTTCATGTCTCTGTCACCATTGAGAATTCCATGTCAGAATTCCTCTTCATTTTTAAAATGATATGACAGAATACATATCTATGGCCGCAGCATTAGCATTAGCTGTTACACTTTTTTGCCTAAAGGTTGCAGGCTTGCTTTTCAGCGGCTTTGGCTTACACCTGTTCTTTCTCAAGGTTGCTCACTGTGCTTTTTGATCTAATCTCATTCTTGTTTTCATATTCCCACTAAATGAGCCAATTCCTCAAACCAAAGAAAACATTGCAGCCTAAATCAACATCATTTCACATCCCAAAAACAGCTTGAGGAACTCGTTGACCTGGAATATATATCTTGATTTTAGCAGTTTATAGCTTCAGTTTGAAGTTTGGGTTTATTTGGACACTACATGCTAAATTGTTTTTCCAGTCACTTGTCAATTTTAAGATTTTAGGCTATTTTGCTTTTATAACTTTTTTTTCATACTAGTGGATAGAAAACAGTGTTTATTTCATTTTTACACTCATTCACACTTTATCCATTTTTATCTGTAGATTTCAATTAAAATACATATCTTTAAAGGTCATTCTATCAAAATCTTTTTTTTTTTTTTTTTTTTGCACTGAGCCAGAAATCTGCACATACACCAAATGTACATACTCCAAACTTTACTGATTTATTATATATTTTCAATATTCTGAAGATTTTAACTGAGGGGTTTGTTCAAATAGTATTTACCTGATTTATATAACATTTTACTCTTTAAAGTATGGTTCAAATTTATATTTCATTGCTGTTGATAGCATTTTGGATTTATGAAGTGATAAAAAAAGAACCTTCAACTCTAAAATGTCAACAAATTGAAACAACAATGTGAACAAGAACCTGGCTTTTTCAAATGTCAAATTTATGCTCAAGAAATATATGCAAATTAATGCATATTTAATTAGAAAATGCATATGTACCATAATTTATATACAGTAGTGTGAAAAAGTGTTGGCCCCCTTCCTGATTTTTTATTTTATTGCATGTTTGTCACACTTTAATGTTTCAGATCATCAAACAAATTTAAATATTAATCAAAGATAACACAAGTAAACACAACATGCAGTTTTTAAATGAAGGCTTTTTTTATGAAGGGAAAACACAAAATCCAAACCCACATGGCCCTGTGTGAAAAAGTGTTTAAATAGGACCTGCCTGACAAAGTGAAGTAGACCAAAAGATCCTCAAAAGCTACACATCATGTTGAGATCCAAAGAAATTCAGGAACAAATGAGAAAGAAAGTAATTGAGATCTATCAGTCTGGAAAAGGTTATAAAGCCATTTCTAAAGCTTTGGGACTCTAGCGAACCACAGTGAGAGCCATTATCCACAAATGGCAAAAACATGAAACAGTGGTGAACCTTCCCAGGAGTGGCCGGCCAACCAAAATTTAACCCAAGAGCGCAGCGACAACTCATCCAAGAGGTCACAAAAGACCCCACAACAACATCTAAAGAACTGCAGGCCTCACTTGCCTCAGTTAAGGTCAGTGTTCATGAGACCACCATAAGAAAGAGACTGGGCAAAAATGGCCTGCATGGCAGAGTTCCAAGACGAAAACCGCTGCTGAGCAAAAAGAACATAAAGGCTCGTCTCAGTTTTGCCAGAAAACATCTTGATGATCCCCAAGACTTTTGGGAAAATACTCTGTGGACTGACGAGACAAAAGTTGAACTTTTTGGAAGGTGTGTGTCCCATTACATCTGGCGTAAAAGTAACACAGCATTTCAGAAAAAGAACATCATACCAACAGTAAAATATGGTGGTGGTAGTGTGATGGTCTGGGGCTGTTTTGCTGCTTCAGGACCTGGAAGACTTGCTGTGATAAATGGAACCATGAATTCAGCTGTCTACCAAAAAATCCTGAAGGACAATGTCCGGCCATCTGTTCGTGACCTCAAGCTGAAGTGAACTTGGGTTCTACAGCAGGACAATGATCCAAAACACACCAGCAAATCCACCTCTGAATGGCTGAAGAAACACAAAATGAAGACTTTGGAGTGGCCTAGTCAAAGTCCTGACCTGAATCCTATTGAGATGCTGTGGCATGACCTTAAAAAGGCAGTTCATGCTCGAAAACCCTCCAGTGTGGCTGAATTACAACAATTCTGCCAAGATGAGTGGGCCAAAATTCCTCCACAGCGCTGTAACAGACTCATTGCAAGTTATCTCAAACGCTTGATTACAGTTGTTGCTGCTAAGGGTGGCCCAACCAGTTATTAGGTTTAGGGGGCAAGCACTTTTTCACACAGGGCCATGTGGGTTTGTATTTTGTTTTCCCTTCATAATAAAAAACTTCATTCAAAAACTGCATGTTGTGTTATCTTTGATTAATATTTAAATTTGTTTAATGATCTGAAACATTAAAGTGTGACAAACATGCAAAAAACATTAAATATCAGGAAAGGGGCCAACACTTTTTCACACCACTGTATTTTAATATATTATTATTATTATTATTATTATTATTATTAGTCAAACATTACAACACATATACCAAATGTACAAGTACAGTGAAACACTTTTATCACTGCATTATCAGCCATAGCATGAAAGTAATTATCAGCATCATCCACAAATACTTTATAATAACTGCAATTGTAGTTATGCTGTGGCACAGGGCCGCATAATTGGTGGGACAACTGGACAAACAGACATTTTTGCAAACGGGGCCTGTAATGAAAGTTTTGTAGAGGCCCAAGAATTGTGGCGCCACTGCTGCTATTACTTACAGATGCAGGATGTGTGAAACAGGCCTAACCTTGGATGAGAAAAGCATACCCTGCAGAGATACAGAGGTAAACAGATGCCAGTAGAGCGTGTTAGAACATGTTACTCTTTGAGTTCCAGTTTTTATCACATAAATCTTATAGACGGGTCTCGACAGGCCACATCAGGGTGAGAGGGGTGAGGGGAAATATCTGGTAAGGATGACTAACACTTAGTCATCTGCATTTAGATCTGGGTCATAATACTTATGAAATCAGTGTACATGTGTGAATGTTTAAAAATGTGTATATCTGCTGTTTATAAGATCTGGGTCACAACGCAAGCTTTGGCAGGAGGGACTGTGTGTCAGGATGTATTTCTACTCCAGGTCTGACTATACACGGCTGTCTTTATTTAACAGCTGTTCTTTTGTCTGCCAAACACATTGTTTGTAGATTAAATAGATAGATCTGTTTGGTTGATGTTAGTGAATTCATGTACATTCAGGAAGTTCTGGTTTACAGATTCTATAATGTTAGTGACGTATGGTAACTTTTATACAAAATGTTAAAAAAAACGTTTGCACGTGTTTTTTGTTGAGTGTCATATTTGATACATCCAGCTTTAATGGAGTTTAATATGGAGCTCAAACTTATCTAAATCAATGAGATCTTTATAAATGTATATCAGACAAAATGCATATAAATATCAGTTTTCACTATATCTCCCAGTAATGTATCTTAGTAAGATGATATTTAAATGTTTTGTATTATGATCAAATAAAACTAAAAAAATAGGAGAAATTGGAACATTGGCAGCTCTGGAAAAAAAAGTCCTCTCTTCCAAATAAAAGAGCCAGTCGACAAAGATCTGGGCCCGTATTCATAAAGATTCTAAGAATCCTCTCAGAAAACTCTTAATTTAGCTTAAAAACTTTTACGTAGGAGTCTTAGCTTAAGAGCGATTCGGGACCGATCTGAGAGCAACTCTGAGTAAGGAAAAGACAAAAACTTTAATCTTAGTGAGGAGGCGGGGTTGACCCCATTGCTATGTATGACACAATCTTTTGAAGACTGTGATTGGTTGGTTGTCAAGAAGGAAATAAAAGAGTGCTTTTAAGAGTAAGGTATATTATAAGCCTTCACTTTGAAATTACAGGCGGAATTTTTCCTCTCGCTCTTTCTCACACACACACACACATTATATATGTATATATATATTCTTAATTTTTTATTTACCATGCTGTCATACTTACAGAGCCGGCGCCAGGGCACCTCCATCGGGGGGCATTTCAATTTCTAGGGGGGGCACAAATCACGTTGTGTGTGTGTGTGTCGGGGGGGGGTGGGGGAGCTGCAATCTGTGATCTCGTGCAGTTGCTGACGCTCGCTAAAGCGTGCAATCGCATTATGTGCGCTGTTTTATCGGTACTTTCGCTTTCAAAATCGATCGCGTTCAGCAAGGAGGGGAGAGGATGGAAAGTGGGGGGGCACAGTAACTCGTTTGGGGGGGGGGGGGGGCACGGCCCGCGACGCCCCTTGGCGCCGGCCCTGCATATTTACTGTGTTTTATAGGAAATGAACAGAGACATATAAGCCTAATAAGTGCTGTAACAGACCCAAATCATCACTGCTGCATAGTTGCATTTTTCCAGTTGCCAAATATGTTAATGTAGTGATTTCTGGCGCTATGGCAATTCTGCGTGGTGTCTGAGATGTTAGCATGTCTTTAATAAGATCAGTCACAAACATGATCCCTGCACGAACTAATGTGTAGTGTCTTATTAACTCACTGTCATGCATTGTGTGCAACACATTTCTTCTCCCTCTTCATGTTTCGTCCATTTTTCGTCCATTTCCTTAAAAGTCCTCGTCCGTACTCCTAACAAGTTTGACCTTAAGACTTCTTTTAAGGGTTAAGATGCTTTCTGAATTACTTTTTTCTTTACTAGGATTTTTTCTTTAATTTTAAGAGTAAACGCCCACATTTCTAAGAATTTTCTTAGAATTTTGTCACTAGGAGCTACTTTTTGCATTAAAATTCTTCATGAATACGGGCCCTGGTCTTTATTTGATCCTTGCATTCAGCCTTTGCTCTACACTGCACATGCATTGGCTGCACCATCCTGAAATCTACGACATCTGGGGGTTTACCATTTATGTCAGTTTTGATTGCTGATTTGAAATATGTTATTGAAATGTAAGTTTGGAAAATGGGGCTTGAGATTTCCATATTTTCCCTATTCAGTTGAAGAGGAGCTGAACTTGCATGACTGAATATAGCTGCTCAAATGCAGTGTAACTAGAATTCAAAGATGGATTATGGATACCACAAAATCTCAGACTGCCACAGAAAATGGTATATGCAGAAGGCTAGGTTCAATCTTGTCTCTTTTATCTGGGCCCTTTGTTTATTCAGATTTTTTGGTTTGCGGGATATGCTCATTGATGTGGGTTATGTTCCCTATTAGTGGCTTCATGTTATTAGAAGACTACACAAACAGAAGAACAAGCCTGACAATACTGTGTGCTTTTTAATTTACCACAGTCTCAGGAGAAGCCCCTATCATTAAACAGTCTCAAAACACCAGCTGAGATGTACAGCTGTCTGCAGTTGTGTTTAAGACTGATGGGATGCTTGATGACAGTCTGAGCATCCAAATTTCTTTATTTTTCTTCATTTTAGAGTAACCAAACATCCTATTTTTCCCAGACATGTCCTGGTCGGGAATTCTAAATTTCCTAAAATGTCTGGGTTTGGCTTTGTTTTTCTAATGTTTTCATACTTGCTGAAGGTCATGACTGAAAAGTAGTTTGGGCATCAATCGATTATGTACAGATTATGTACAGTGCCTGAGCGCTATTGGTCAAACTACTTTCGTGTCCAATTGTGAGAAAGTGGAAACTACAGAAAACGGTCAAAGCAGTGCAAAAAGGACTGTAGAGTTTAAAACAATTAGAAAACAAAGCCAAAAGCGGTACATTTTAGCCAATGTCAAAAAAAAAAAAAAAATAAAGAAAAAGAGGAAATATCAGCATATATGCAACTTCCTTAGACTTTACACATTTGTGTTTAATAATTTTCTATTTTAACATTAAAATATAA
Source organism: Barbus barbus (assembly GCF_936440315.1). NCBI lineage: Eukaryota > Metazoa > Chordata > Actinopteri > Cypriniformes > Cyprinidae > Barbus > Barbus barbus. Next base: position 12,360,568 of record NC_136760.1, read on the forward strand.
CTTTAACTTAACTTTACCTTTACTTTAACTTAACATCCCCATAATACGAACATCTCTGCATTCAAAATTAAAATGTCTTAATATCAGTTCATTAGGTACAAAATACTATATCAAACAAAGATGTATCATTTTAAACAAATAGCATAAGCTACTTTTTCAAGCAAAATATTTGGTTTTTATTGGATGCATAAAGATAGCTCGTACTTCAAAGCTACTTTTTCAAGCAAAATATTCTTTAAAAAGTATCTTTGAAGTACAAACTATCTTCATGCATCCAATAAAAACCACTTCCATGCCTGTTAATTAAAACTCATTGCAAAACTGATGCAAAAAATGGAAGTTAATTCTGAGAAAAGTTCTAGGATCTAGTTTGCAGATGTCACTTGTCATACAATGAGACTTTGACATTTAAATTGTGGCAAAAGTGTCCAAATACTTTTTGAGGCCACTGCACATTCACATGCCCGGCCTAAAAACAAATTAGTGGGAATTAGTTGGCTGGATCCAACTTAATTTGGGACTGATTGTTCTGTCTGAAATTCACCTTTAAAGTAATTTTGGAAGCCCTGCTGGCAACATTCCTCTCTCAATAACAAGGAATTCATGTCAATGCACTGAAAAGATAATTTGAAGATTATCTTTGCTTATTTGCAATGCCAGCATGCTACCCTGGTATTGTTTTAACTTGCCTTATGTTCTTCACATCTCTAAATAGGCACCATTAGTGGAAATTTGCCTTTAAGTACACGTCTCCTAAAATCTGGGTCAGTTTTTGAGTCTGGTATTGGTTAAGGCCCATGTAGTGCAGAAGTCTTGCTCAAACATATCTTCCTGACTCATCAGGACTTCAGTGTTTTGCTGTTGGTATTCAATTGCTCATACAAATAAGGGTAAACATTTCTTGGGTAAACAGCGGCTGGATTTGTCATATAACTCTTTTCCGGTGGTTAATGCATACCTCAAAGCTAGTCCGCAAACATTCGTGCTGGCAGTTTTGCATTCAAAGCTGATCGATGCCAGTTCAAAGACATACAAGGAGTCTTGGCATCCTTTGGGGGGTTTAGGAGACAAAGTCTGGCAGACACGCAGTCGTCATTCATCCGGAGTTGTTTCAGCACATATTTGAAAGGGTTTGGTCTTGTCTTTCAAGAAAGCAGTCTTGCAGTCTTGACTCCTTATTGCAAAGTCTGTCATTCAGAATGTCTGCCTTGCCATTTAAGTTGTGGAAGTGATGCTAAAAGCTCAAATTTGGCAAAAACGGTGCCTGTCTGTCAATATAAATGGAGCACAAGTCAGAAATTTCTAGACTCAGTTTGACCCACTCCAGAGAGACTGTGACTTTGGAAACGCCAGCCCAATGCATGGGATCTGATTTACGGTTGCTGAGAAACAGGAAGAGCCAGTAGAAGATTCCTGCTCCTTCTGGCAGAACATGGGAGTTTTAAAGGGCTCAGCTGTGATTGATTTTCTCTAGATGGAAGTTTTGCTCACAACAAACACGTATCCATATCATGTGTCCTTTGAGTCAACAACCTTTTCAAAACAACGGAATTCTTTACAGAAAAGTTGTCTCATCTAATATTGTGTTTATGGATGTTGTTAGGATCAGGATAGTGGCATAGTTGTTGTTTCCTATTTTTAACCAATTTATCCATTGAGGCCTTGCTAAAATGACAGTCAATCTAAGACAGAGAGAATGCCATCAGAATAGGAATTGTTTTCCTATCATCTTTACGGGTGTGCTAACAGGACATCTTCAACATTGAAAATATTTACATCCCCCTATGCCTTCAGACAGCATACACTGAAGATTTAAAGGAATTGTTTACCAAAAAATTAGAATTCTGTTGTTATTTACTCACCCTCATATCGTTCCAAACCCGTAAGACCTTCTGTCATCTTTGGAGCACAAATTAAGATGTTGCTGATGAAATACAAGCGCTTTTGGACCCTCCATAGACAGCAACGCAACTACCACGTTCAAGGCCCCAAAAGGTAGTAAGGACATTGTTAAAATAGTCAATGTGACATCAGTGGTTCAACCTTAATTTTATGTTCACATGATAAAAATTTGATTTGAACATTAGTGTCATGCTTTACTGTGATGAGTGAGTAGAATGTTAAAGATTAACTGTTTTTACCTGATTTTCTTGATTTTTAGTGAATTGTGTTCATTCTAATTAGATCTGGCTCATTTTTGACAATCATACCCAGAATTTTAACATAGTAAAAGGGTTAAAAAAAAAAAACAGTACAGCAATTCCCAATAACCGCTTCCTTGATAAATGGGACATATTGAGGCTGTTGGGTCATGGGCTAAAGAGACAAACAGACACAATACATCAGTTCAGATTGAACCTACGTCGAGGCTGAGTTGTATGAAAGTTGTATGTTTTGCCCTGTGGAAATGGTCCTGTAAAATCAGACTCATCAGTTGGGATAATTCATGTTTGTGTGTCTGGCAGGGGTTGTTCGTTTTCTTTTCTCAGAGAGCTTTTCTAAATTCACTTCAATGATCCACTTGTAAAGAGATTAGAGGGATTTAATGAAATTAAATAGTCGTCAAATCCGTTTCCACTCTTACAGACGACACAAGCTGATTAAATCACCCTGTAGGACGATCAATGAACATTATGTTTTGATTAGCTGACTGATGGGAAATGAAACTACAAGAAAATAGGAAACATCTAGACTCAGGATTAGAGAGTATGAGAAATCAGTATTTGTTCGCCAAACACCTCAAATGGAATATTTGTATTTCAAACAATAGTGTCAGCTATTTAGAGTTGTAGGCCTACATATATCAATTTTTGTTTAAAATAAAATAACAATAATGAATTGTAAATAAATAAATAAACATATTAATAAATAAACATACAAAAAAAAAACATCCAAGTTTTTAGAATGGAATATTTTTATTGATTATTCAAACAATATATTAGTGTCATAGTTGGATGCTTAAATGCTATATAAATATTAAATATAAATAATAATGAATAAAATACAATAAATGCAAAACAAACACACAATAATAAAACGGATGCCACAAGCAGAATTTAGTAGTTATTATTATGGGAGTTAAAGAAAAACACATCTTTAGTTTTTTAGAGGGGGACATTTTTATTGTTTGTTCAAACAGTATATTTAGTTAAGTTAAATGCCTACAAAATTCTACATAGATATTAAAAAACAAAATAATAAATAGTGCTGTCAAACGATTAATCACAGTTACTCTCATCCTAAATAAAAGTTTGTTTACTAAATATATATGTGTGTGCTCTGTATATTTATTATGTATACATAAATACACATGTTTATATTTTTTAAATATTTACATTTACTAAATAGTTTTTAGAACATTTTTGTTTTTTATTCAAACAATATATTAGTGTCAAACTATGTAGAGTTGTAGGCCTATACTATATAAAAATCTTTATAAATATTAAATATAAAAATAATAAAATACAATAAAATACAATAAATGTAAAAAATAATTATAATAATACAATCATATTTAAATAATATGATGTACTATAATATGTATATTTAAAATTATTTAAATAATTAAAAATAGACGTAATTCTACTTCACTTGCAATGTCATAAGGAGCCCTTGATCATCATTTGCTGTCCCTCATCCCCTCATGTTTGTACATGATCACCTGATCATCTTTCACCAGTTTGCACAGTTCAGCTCTTCTGCTGGTACAATCAGAACTAAATGTCATTGCCCTGTACTTTTTGAGTAACACTCAGCAAGGAGTAAAGTGTCAGATTTCAAGCTGATGCAGAAATTCAACATCTCTGCTTAGTCCTGACTGTTTAAGACCAATGAGGAGAAAAAATCTCATCATTAAATATGTTGTTTTCTGTCCTATATTGACCTATTTCCTATTGAAAAAGTAAGTTAGAAGCATGAGCATTGTTAAAAGACTATTGCATGTCGGTGATAAGTGGTAGGCCTATTTCAAATTTAGGAGCAGGGCACAATTTCACTATTATCTCTTTCTGTTTTATGCTGGTGCAATAATAAGAGCAAAAGATGACTCATGTCTTTCTAAGACAATTCGAACAGGTGCAGTGTCAGAGAAACTAAAGAAGGCATGATCGGTACATACGTATAACATTGTTTTACACACAAAAGCACATGTGATTTGAAGACTAAATTTAGCAAGGCCAAATTTGGTGCAGGACGCAGCCTGCTGGCTTTAAGAGCATGATTGTAAGCTGTCAGATGCAGTCAGAGGTTGTGGGAGTGAGTGAAGGAGTAGAACAGTAGCATGTTATCTTTGTCTAAGCATTGACTGTGCATCGGCAAACAAGGCTCAGCGGGGATTCTCCCATACTCCCTCCACTAGCTTTCAAAAATATGGACTTGTTTTCTCATATCTGTCCTCCTGTACCCTCTGTTAGGGTTTCAGTTAACCCTTAAGACCTTCTTTTATCTTATAATAATAATAAAATTATTTGATTATTATAATCATTATTTGATTTTACACTGCAAATTAAAATACTGAAAATACAATTTCAGGATTACTTTAAATAATTATGCAGCCTCTTTATTCATTTTAATTTCTGTTGCACAGTGCAGGACGAGTTACATGAAAAAGGTTTAGCATTTTATCTTAAGGCTTTGTTCAAAACACTAAGCCAATGTATAAGCAAAAGTAATAGTAATGCTTGACTTAGCACACATATAACATGTTTGCCAAATGTCGTTCCAGCTTTTCTGAAAATCTTCTTTTCCCTTAATAAGAATACCATCATTTCTATTCTAGCATCTGGAATTATCCTTGGGCTACAAGCTGACAGCTATACATGCCAGTGCACATGCAGAGAGATAACTGTATGTGATGAGGCTTTAGAGGTTCATCCTGTAAAATTAAAACTTTTAATACAGTCAGTAATTTATTTTTATTCTTTTGTTTCAGATTACACATCTGAAATGTTTTGTGAGTTTCAACAGATATATTTTCCATCCAGGCCCAGCTTGATGATATGAGCAGCCTCTTCTGTTTCTCGCTGCACTTTTGTTTTCATTTCCTCCCTCTTTTCCTGTTGCCAGAAGGGGAATGGTGTTGAAATCTCAAGACTGAAAAGGGAGGATCTAATCTGACTCAGAATGGTGTCAACCATACAGCTGGGGCCACCGCAGGCATTAATTGCACTTTGATTTATTATTTTTTTCCAAACAACAAAAAGTTCACAGTCTGGTGCATAACCAGAATTTATCGTTCCATGCAATTCCACACATAAAATTCATGAGCTGTAGTTCACTTACTTGATCAGTTGCACAGATTTGCTTTGGTAAAAAAAAACGTTCTAGGTTACGTATGTAACCCAGGTTTCCTGAAGGGAACGAGAGCTGCGTCCGAAAACGCTATGGGAACGTCTTCAGCATGACCACGCTCTGAATCTCACCTGTAATCATTCAAAATAGATGAGCGAGGCGTCATGGGCGGGGTGCGGCAGCACGTGCACGTGCGGCAGAGCCGGCGTCAGCTTCAAGTCATGAAGCAAGCGCTGGCAGGGATGCTGGAAGTGTGGCTACGAGATGCATCTCTCGTTCCCTTCAGGGAACCTGGGTTACATACGTAACCTAGTAAGTTACCGTCCAGGAACTTCGAGCTGCGTCCGAAAACGCTATGGGAACGAGATACCAACGCCGCCAGACTGACATGTCCCTGCCTGGTGTCAGGACGAAAGGACGGAGGAGCCTGGAGTGGCTCGGATGTCAAGGTTATAGGACCTGGCGAATGTCAGGGGCGTGGACCACCCAGCAGCGTTGCAGATGTCCTGCATAGAGACACCTGCCAAGAAGGCCTTGGAGGCCGCCACACCTCGTGTTGAGTGCGCTCTGACTCCCGACGGCGGGGGACGCTCAGAGGCCTCGTATGCCAGATGGATGGCATCCACTATCCACCTACTAAGAGTGGGCTTCGTAGCAGGAAGATCCCTCTTAGGCGGACCAAAGCACTCGAGCAGTTGGTCCAACTTTCTCCACAGGGCAGCTCTGTGGACGTACGTGCCCAGTGCTCGCACGGGACACATACAGTTGTGCCTCTCCTGGTCTGGCTCCCTGAAGGGAGGAGGACAGAAGGCCTGGAGTACGACTGGCTGTGGTACGACCGCTGGAACCTTCGGTACGTACCCCGCACGGGGATAGAGAAGTACTTTCGCCTAGCCGGGCGCAAAGTCAATACACGAAGGGGCCGAGACAGGGCCTGAAGGTCACCCACCCTCCTCAGAGAAGTGATGGCCAACAAGAAGACGGTCTTGATGGTGAGGAGTCTGTCCGAAATCTCCTCAATAGGCTCAAATGGTGCCACGCACAGAGCCTCTAGTACCATAGCCAGGTCCCACGTGGGGACACGTGATCATACAGGTGGCCTCAGCCTCAGCGCACCATGGAGGAAACGTGTAACTAGGGGGTGTCTACCCACTGACTGGCCACCGATAAGGGTGTGGTATGACGAAATAGCTGCCGTGTAGACCTTAACAGTGGAGTGGGTTAACCCTGCGGAGAAACGGGCCTGCAGGAACTCCAGAACTGCGCAAATCGGGCAGTTGACTGGATCGAGCTGGCGGTCCCCGCACCAAGAAGTGAAGAATTTCCACTTCAAGGCGTACAGTTTCCTTGTGGAGGGAGCTCTGGATTGGAGGATGGTCTCGACAACCTCGGTTGACAGACCGGAAGCTATGAGTTGTGCCCCCTCAGAGGCCACACCCACAGCTTCCACAACTCCGGGCGAGGGTGCACAATGGTGCCCCTGGCCTGTGAGAGGATATCTCTCCTGATCGGCACCGGCCACGGGGTGCCGTCGGGAAGAGAAATCAGGTCCGAGAACCATACTCAGCCCGGCCAGAACGGCGCTACCAACGGTAGACTGACCTCGTCCCGGCGCACTCTCGCCAGAACTCCCGGGAGCAGAGCGATCGGGGGGCGAGACGTACAGACGAGGCCTCAGCCAGGTCTGTACCATAGCATCCAGTCCCGGAGGAGCTGGAGGGGCTACAAGAACCAAAGGGGACATTGTGCTGACTCTTGAGTCGCAAAGAGGTCCACCTGTGCCTGGCCAAAAACTCTCCAAATCTGCTTCACCACCTCAGGGGTGAAGCATCAATTCCCCAGGCCTCGGCCCCTGTCTCGTCAGGACGTCTGCTCCCACATTGAGATACCCAGGAATGTGCACAGCTCTTAGTGATAGGAGCTTGCCCTGGGACCACACAAGGATCTGGTATGCCAGCTTATACAAGGGGCGCGACTGCAGACCTCCTTGGCGGTTGATGTAAGAGACCACTGCCGTGCTGTCGGTGCGGACCAGCACGTGGTGATCTCTCAGGTCCGGGAGGAAGTGCTTGAGCGCACGGAACACAGCTAGGATCTCTAGCTGGTTGATATGCCACGTAAGGTGGCAACCAATCCACAGACCGCAGGCAGGGTGGCCACTCGTGACCGCACCCCAACCGATGAGGGAGGCGTCCGTCGCAAGCGAGACGCGGCGACAAGGAGCTCCCAGCACCGGGCCCTGAGACAAGAACCAAGGATCCCTCCACATGTCTAAGGCACGGACAGCAGCGTGACACTTTGACAGCGTGGAGCGAGTTTCCCCTCAGGGAGACCCCCTTGGTCTTGAGCCACCACTGTAGGCGCCTCATGTACAGCGGACCGAACGGATCACGTTGGACGCAGCTGCCATGAGCCCAAGCAGCCTCAACAGCTTGACAGTGAGTGACTGGCCCTCTCGCACTCTCATGACTGTCGTGAGGATCGACTCGTCGAATCCCACACCACGCCTAGATAAGTGGTTCTCTGAGCTGGAGAAAGCACACTTTTCCTGGCGTTTAGTCTTAACCCCAAGTCTTTCATGTGGGCGAGAACGACATCTCGATGCCGAATCGCCAACCGCTCTGATTGAGCGAGGATCAACCAATCGTCGATATAACTGAGTATGCGGATGCCCTGCAGTCGCAACGGGACCAGTGCCGCATCCACACACTTGGTGAAAGTGCGGGGTGAGAGTCCTAGGCCGAAGGGAAGAACCCGATACTGGTTCTGCCAAATGATCTACTAAGGGAATCAGTCTCTCGAGACTGACCTCTGGTGTCAGAGAAGCGGCCAGACCGCTGCCTCGATGCGGCGCACCGGAAGGAGGCGCACGATCTGGCGGCTGAAGCGAGTCTCTCAGGCCCGCTGTATTCACAGGCGGAGAAACCTGAGGAAGATACTCGCTGGGAACCGCTGCGCCCTGGAACAACGGCAGGGTTGGCAGACAGGTCCCCGGAGGGCACCGAGGGGAGTCGGTCACCAAGTACCGCGGCGCAAGCCGCTCCACCCCAGTAGGGGTCGCCCTCCACGGTCCTGGGGCTCGCCCGTCAGGACCTTTTTGCGCGAGGAGCTGGTATACGGAGGAGGCTGTGCCCGCCCAGCAGCCACCTGAGTTTAGAGAGCGCACATACCCTCTGCCCATCAAAGATGTTATAAGCAGAGCAGGAGCCTTCAAAGACGATGCCATAGAGGGAGACAGATAGCTCGCAAGCGTCTGCACAACCCGCGGCACCGCCCTGTACCCGCGCTCATTCAGTTCCCGCGGGAACTAATTGCCGGGACGAAAAGGTTTCACCCGCGATCGGTGAGGAGATCGGGGAAAAACGGAAGGCTCCTGTGTAGAAGTGGCTCCTCAAACTGGGGCGAAAGAGGCGGCGAAACCGCGTCAACGCTCGTCACATCAACCTCCTCGGAGGAAGAGAGACAAAGCGTTGAGCCCTCATCTCGGGGGGAAGAGTACCGCTTCCAAACCGAGAGACGGGGCGTCAGATCTGGCGGATACGGCAGGAGATAGGGACATGCCCGTCTGACTCTCGCCAGCCAGATCAGCCTTTTTTTTTTTTTTCTGCGAGCCCCGCGAGCGCAGCCGCCACTCTGCCTTTTTTTTTTTTTTTTTTTTTTTTTACGGCAGAAGCGGGACCGGCTTTATTTTCTCTTTATGCTTGTGCAAACACTGCAGCTTACAAAGCTCATGACGTCTTTCACATCCACCTCCTCGGAGGAAGACAAGCGGGCCGTCGTGCCCTCTCTCTGGGGGAAGAAACGCGGCTTCCGAACACAGAGAGCGGGCGCGCACAGATTGTGTGTGTGTGTGTCCCCACTCGTGATGTAGCGAGGGAAGGGACTAACACACAACCTGAAACGCGATCTGGGATCGCTCCCATCGTCTTGGCCTTAGATTTAGGCATCTTTTAGGACAGACAACACTAAATAAGACTCACAAGACAAAAATCGGACTGACAACATACAGAACGCTTGCTGAATGACAGAAAGCTGACGCTGGCTCCACCGCACATGCTTATATACTTCCTGGTCGTGACGTCACCCCGCCCGTGACGCCTCGCCCTTCTATTTTGACTGGATTACAGGTGATATTCAGAGCGTGGTCACGCTGAAGGCGTTCCCATAGCGTTTTCGGACGCAGCTCAAAGTTCCTGGAAGGGAACTCATCTTGCACTGCTTTTGCACAGAACCAGAAGGTCAGAGTTTGCCTGGTTTGTTTCAGAAGTAGACATATATTGTAATATAACAACATAACAGCTGAATAAACAGAGCTATGAAAGTTTATCATGGCTGTGTCCTGAAACCTAAAAAACGCAGTCAGTATGTGGAGGTAGGAAAGCATCTGTGTGTAACGGCATGTTCACACACGGTCCGATTGAAACGATTCTTCTGTTTGTGTGGTTCAGTTGAATGAGTGTGAATACTGCCATCTAAACCTTGGGGCACACCAAACATGGAAAGAATGAAAATGGTGTCTGATGAAGTAGTTGAAAGAAGAATTCATAAATGTTCATGTTTTTCCCCCCATTCCCCGTTTTCTATTGAGAAGTCAGAAAATTTCACATTACTGAAGTTATAAAGTATTCATCTGGTTATCTCTAATGCTCACTTGCTCTTGTCCTAGGTCAATTATTTTTAAATAATTGTATTTATTTGACCAAATAAATACCATTATAATAATATAATGAAGAACTTATTTTCATTAGACATACTTTTTTTTTAAGAAAATCTTTAGGCCTTAATTCTGTTTTGAAAGTGTAATTTGAATCACAGGATGGATTATGGCTTGAGACAATGGTGTCAAAGTCTTATTCTGTATTGTATTTTATATTGCAGATGAAACTCCCAGTGCTGTTGTTGGGACGGTCAGCTGATCTGAGACCAGGCGAGTTTGTGGTCGCTATCGGCAGTCCGTTCTCCCTTCAGAACACAGTGACCACTGGCATCGTCAGCACCACCCAGAGAGGGGGCAAAGAGCTGGGCCTGCGAAACTCTGACATGGACTACATCCAGACAGATGCCATCATCAATGTGAGTTAATCATACACTGCGTGCAAACAATTTGTTGGCTAAGTGGGTCAGTGACATGATGCTTAGTATCATCTAATAATAAAAAAAAGATACTTGACTGTAACTTAAATAGACATCTTCTGTAATGAACATCTGTAGTGAAGACAAAATATGAAAAGACTGAATTAAAATTTTATGAAGTAGTTTAGCATAATCTTATTGTTTCCTCTGTTCATGATATTGCCATTCTTATGTTATAACTAACCATGATTTATCCTATGGAAATTAGTTTTTAAATATACATTAATACATTTAGGTTGACTCAGTGATGGTAAATAATCCTTGACTTGAATAATAGGACTTGAAAAATATTTTTAAGTTGCCATTATTCAATGTTCACTGTAAAAGAGCTATTTCTACCATGATTTAGACTATAAAATAATATAATATTATAAAATAAAGTAATTTTTGACTTGAATAATTTAGAATAATTAAGCTTTTACAACTTTTAGGTTATTTTTTCAGTGTATAATTTACAATTATTTAGAAAATTATATATATATATATATATATATATATATATATATATATATATATATAAGAAAAGTTGAAACGGCACTTAGAGGCTTTTGAATCTGAACTATATATATATATATATATATATATATATATATAGCTCTACAGTGCACAAATATAATATTCAGTAATATTTAGCATCATATTCACATTTTAACTTTGGAATAATTAAGTTTTCTTTTAAAGGACTCTCTTATGCTCACTATGGCTGCATTCATTTGATCAAAAATACAGTAAAAACAGTTAATAATGTAAAATCTTATTATTTGTAAAATACATACAATACATACGTTTTCTATTCTATTCTAAATGAGAGCTCCTTATTATTATCACATTTTCATAAACCCACACTCTTTATGTGTTTCAGTACGGTAATTCAGGAGGGCCCCTGGTGAACCTGGTAAGATTTTTGCATTTTGTTAATATGTCCTTCTCATATGTAAATAATGAAACAGCTTGAGTCTTATTTTTTAGTCAGTTAACAGGAGCAACAGAATGCAGCCAGGGTTGATAATGTTTATTGCATTTATTTTTTAAGAGCCTAGAAACATATGTTGGCAGAAGGGCTCTGTGTTGAGTCAGCCGTGACCATAAACACATGTGTGCATGCATTATGATCAATAGCGGAAACATCCCATTGTGACAGGAAGACATCTGTGCATGCAGATTTATATTTGTGTCCTGATTCTTGTGTCTGTTGCTGTAGGATGGTGAAGTGATAGGAATCAACACGCTGAAGGTGACAGCAGGAATATCCTTCGCAATTCCTTCTGACAAGATCCGACAGTTCCTGGCTGAGTCTCATGGCAGACAGGCTAAAGGTCAGGGGCAAAATGATGCTAAATCTGAAACATTTACTCTGTTTGAACAACATTTTCAATCAAAAGTTCAGAAAAGTATCGATCAATAATATCTCATATTTGTTTTCAGGAAAAACAGTCACAAAAAAGAAGTATATCGGTGTAAGAATGATGTCATTAACCCCAATGTAAGTCACAAATGCATTGCATGTGCTTACTGAATACTGTTGTGTGTTTGTGATTATGGAAAGACATTTAAATCAATTGAATCAGCCATCTAAACAAATCTTTTCAAATTGTATTTTCCATTATACAGATGCATAACAGAAAACATGATATTTATTCATGATATATAATGTATCTGTCACTCACAGGCTTGCTAAAGAGCTAAAGGAAAAACAGAGTGATTTCCCAGATGTCACCTCTGGAGCGTACGTCATTGAAGTTATCCCCAAAACACCAGCTGAAGTGTAAGTACCCTATCGCATGTAGCCACTAGTTTTCCACAATACACCAAGAATGAAGTCAGGTGGTTGAATTTTTTTTGTGCACTCAAACCAGATCACAATAAAAAGTGCATTGTCATTTTATGCTGTCCAGCAGTTTCATATGTGATGCTGTATTTACCATATAGATGATCTATTTAAATCCATAATGGTTTAAATGAACAGTTTCCTAAATGGTCATCTTCCTGCTGAGGCAGCAGTGTTTCTCTTTTTTTTATTTCACTTAGAAGTTAAAGGTTTTTATAACTAAAATTAACTTTGGGATTTCATTGTGTGTGTGTGAACTTTGAATCACAAGTAGTCCACACAATTTTAGCTTATATGAGATGATGTGAACAGTACATAAGTGGCCACTTCCTGTCATTGTGGGTAGACAATTTAGTATACGAGTACAACACATAGGAACAGTTTGTGGCTAGAAATTTACCATGAATTACAGCGTAATCAGTTACATGTTACTATTTCAAATTCAACTAGAGCCAACTCTCATGGGAAATGGTGCTGTAAGTACATGGACATTTCTGAAACAATATCTTGGGCATTATCCATAGTTTCAGGCTTTCCAAAAAAACTCTCTTACAAATAAAGGTTCCACAAGGGGGTTTTCGCAGTGATTTTGCAGTTTAAAAAAAAAAAATCAGTAAAGACACTGATGTCAGAAATATCAGACTGAAAGAGAAGCTTTAGACTTGTTTAAAATATATATTTTATTAGATATTATGTCAGAAAAATCAAACCATTTTGAAATGAGAAATGTCAAAACATAAGATTGAACAGAAAGTACAGGGATGATTAGAATGAATGTTTACATAAAACCATATCAGTACTAAGCCAACACCTAAACACTTAATGAGAATGAGCCAAATATATTCTGAAACAGAGGAGAAATTTGTGTCTCACTAAATAATCAAACTTAATACTTGAGCCCCTGCATCCTCATATGAGGACATTATATTTTAGTGAATTTCTCTGAGACTATACATGCCACAGTTTTAAGTCTGGATGTCTTGTACAGCGCACATTCAGGGCTTTTCAGAGATACCAAATGTTTGGATGTTTCACTACGACCACTCCCTCTCCTTGGTCTTCAAAAATGTCTGGTATTAATTTAGTGACACTTTTATGGAAATATGATAATATTTTGTAATCTGTCTAATTTTTTAATTATGTGTCATAAATCAACATCTCAGGAAAATGTTATGGGGTTTCAAATCAAAATATAACTTTCTGTTACGAAACAGGACGTTGATTTCATACATGTCCTCATATGAGGACACCGCGACTAAAAGCATATTTATTATGCATTTTGGAATGAATAGGGAAAGAAATTATATTTCAGTATTCTATGAAATATTATATATTATCATGAAAATCTTGTCAATTATTACTCTCATTATTACACTTCTTTTTTCATTACGTTGCCCCAAAAACACATTAATATGCAAGTTAGATTTAGTTTATAGATACATTGTATATAATGAGAAAACCCGTTTATGGCCATTTTACACACATTTTGCAGAAAGAAAAATGGTGTATCAAATCATTCTGTTATAACATAGTTGAGAATCATCTTTATACAAAGTTTGGTAAAAAAAAAATAAATAAATATATATATATATATATATATATATATATATATATATATATATATATTGAAAACTAAAAATGTATCGGTGATTTTTTAAATCAATTGTTTTTGCATATGCATGTTCATTCATGTCTTTTTATTTATTTATTTTTAAAAATTGAGTCCCGATGTCCTCTACCGAGGATACAGCAGAACTTATGATTTTTTTTTTACATTCTCTTTAATGCTCTAAACAATGTAAAGACATGAAAAAAATATTTTTATTTTTTTCCCCTAAAACCGTTTTCTCAGGTCTCAGGAGGTTAAAGCGGTCATGAGCTGCCTTTGTTCTTTATTTTGTACAGTACTCTGAGGTCCACTTATAATGTTATCAAGATTTTTTACATTTTTACATAATTGTGACACTGGACCACAAAACCAGCCAAAAGTGTCAATTTATAAATAAATAATCTTTCCATTGATGTATGGTTTGTTAGGATCGGACAATATTTGGCCGAGATACAACTATTTAAAAATCTGAAATCTGAGGGTGCAAAAAAATCCAAATATTGAGAAAATCGCCTTTAAAGTTGTCTAAATGATGTTCTTAGCTATGCATATTACTGATGAAAAATTCTAAAGTTTTGATATATTTAAGGTAGGAAATTCACTAAATATCTTCATGGAACATGATCTTTACTTAATATCCTAATGATTTTTGGCATAAAAAAAAAAAAAGATAATTTTGACCCATACAATGTATTTTTGACTACTGCTACAAATATACCCCAGCGACTTAAGACTGGTTTTATGGTCCAGGGTCACAGTTTAGAAGTAATAGGCTATTTTCTGTTCTGTTTTTGACCCCCTCATCGGAATGCTCTGTTTGAATGTGTAGCGGATTGTAGCCTCGGAAGTAAACGCTCACTGCTATCAGTAGTTCAGAAGGAAGGCAATGCAAAGACTTTGGTTTTTGGTAACTTGGTACTGCACAGCGTCTTGTTGTCATCTTTATCGTTTGGTTTCTGCATAGACCTGCATGCTCGCCTCTCTTGTAAACACTAAATGCACAAATCAGTGGGCGGGGCTAAATAGGCAGCGAAGTAGAAGCAGGCGTTGATCTTCTTCTATGAAGGCGGTGTTTAGCCACACTATTACATCATAGAGTTTTCCATTCCACAAGCTGTCCTTTTGGCAGACTGGCTTCAAATTAAGCTGTTTTTAGACTAATGAGAAAGTTTTGAGTTCTGAAACTTACAAGTTTTACAGTACAGTGACCTCTTATACGTCAAACGATCAAGGGAATTTTGGTTTCTCAGTTCATGACCCCTTTAAAATTAGCTTAGACATAATGACATCACCTTCTAATAAAACCTAATACTGTTTTGTAATGAGAATCCAATAATGTGAAGTCAATAAAAGCACAGATAGAACAATTAGGGAAGTTCTGACTTAAAATTAGTTTTAAAAGTTTTAACTGTTTCCTGTTTTGTTTGCCAGTGGCGGTCTGAAGGAGAGTGACGTCATAATCAGCATTAACGGTCAGAGGATCACGTCAGCCAGTGATGTCAGCACGGCTATCAAGAAAGACGACCGTCTGAGAACAGTGGTACGACGCGGCAATGAAGATGTCATCCTCACAATCATTCCTGAGGAGATTGACCCTTGACCTCCCTCATGCTCACCCATGAGCTGGTTCTCAGACTTTTACTGAGTGTGTTTCCGGAGCCACACTCCTTCTAGAAACCATAGTGAACACTTTCCAGTCCAACCATCATCCAACCTGAATGTTGTTCTCAGCTTAGAACAGGAAATGTACTTTCTCACTTTATTTCCCCATATCTTCAAAGTCATGTTCTGTTTATTCATTAGTATACCATGTTAGATTGAGCCCTTTGGAAACAGATATGAGAATTTAGTGCTGGCTAGTTCACTAACACACTGAAATGTATATAATGATGTTGTTCCAAAACCTAGTAAGCTGCCTAAGCTTGCGATGTGCAGAATGATTCCATTCAAGATGGTGAATGAAGCAGGTAAATGTTGATTATAATCTTATATTTTATTCATTACTGAAAAGTATCTACTAAAATAATTCAGTGTAATTAAAAAGAGTTTTACCCAATGTTATTGTTATGCCTCCCTTATGAAAATTAACCATGGTTTTATTATATTAAAAGTGTAGTAACCATGTTTTTTGGCAGACTAATTACCATTTGTATAACCACAGTTTTACTACAAATACCATGGTTAAATTATGGTTAGTGTAGCAAAACCATGGTTAATTTGTGGTTACCATGTTTTAACTACAATAACCGTGTTTTTTTATTTATTTATTTTTTTTATTTTAGTAAAACCATAGTTAATTTTCGTAAGAATTAACCTGATAGCACATTTATGTGTGTAGATGTCTTTTTGATGTGCACTTTTCATCTCGTTTCTGCAATACGTCTGTCTATAAAATGTTTCCTGTCAAATGTTAAAACTGACATGTAGAAAATTGTCTTGATGTTTATGGTTTATAATGTACGAAAAGAGGTGTGTTATCTGGGTAGAGTATTGTGCTGTTAGATTAGCAAAATGCTAACGGCTAACTACTAAAATCTGTTGTGAGTCTCCGTGAGGGAAACTGCATGCAGAGTTGCTACCTATGTGTTTTCAAAATCGGTCATGTATGGTGGGTAGTTCACTAGGTTTTGGAACAGACCTTATATTTCGTCCTTATGTAGCCTATACATCAGCAAAGCATCATGAATTTTTGCTGTCTGTATTCAGCTTTCTACATATTTTTTTATATTTACACTCAGATCTCAAACTTGACATTATTTGAAACCGAATTGTGGGCCATTAGAGGATGACTATTATCTTGGAATACCTTCTCTTCCTTAAATCTGTGTCTGTGTTTGTCAGATGGCAATTTCCGAAACGAAATTAAAGAAGGTTAACGTTTTTAAACTGTTTCAGTGTCATACTGTTTGACTTCAAAATCATCAAGAACTAATGCATTTTTAAGGTCGATTGAACCAGCAAGAAACAATCTAGCAGAGAATATTGAGGAAGTGAGTACCCTGAATTGCTCTATTAACAATTCCTGATAGTTTATTAGAGTTCCTGCTGTGTAGATCTGGTGTCTTGAGGTCTGATCTATTCTTTAGCAATTTGCCATGTCTGTACCAAAATGAATTTCAGTATTCTGTCTTGAATGGATGTCATGCGTGATTTCATATTAAGATAACATCTTTTCTTCATAGCATTAATGATTCACAGTGTTTCATCAATTACAAATCAGACCCATTCTTCTTCAACGTCTGCTTCACCTCAGAAGGCTGAAACAGTTTGGACAGCGAGGGACACAAAACTCTGACTGAATATTATTGCTCTTGTAGTGTTATTTCCAAAATTACACCAAATTGCTGAGGTCACCGCTGGAGTTCTTCTAGTACATATTAGTCCTAGCTATCACAAATGACCTCAGAACTCATTTAACATGGTTTTCACAGCAGTACCTCTTCCTGGATCAATTAACCAATCAGAATTTGCAGTTAGGGTTACCCTCTCAAGTAAAAGATGTCACTGGGGTGGTACCTTCTAATATGTAGGCCTACCATTTAGGTATTAATATGTACACTTTAGTTAGAAATATGTACCATCACAATACTAAAATTCCTACTTTAGAGGTAAATAATTAGTTACAAAGATATACGTTATGAAAGGGTACCATCCCAATGATAGCTTTTGTACCTTTTTTTTCTGAGAGCGTATAGGGTTAGTACTACATTCTAAAAAATGCTGGGTTAAACAACCCAGTGCTGGGTAAATATTGGACAGAACACATGCTGGGTTGTTTTCCACCAACAGTTGGGTTAAATGTTTGACCCAACCTTCTGGGCAGTAACCTAACCGCTGGGTCTAAACAACCCAATCGCTGGGTTCGTCCATATTTTACCCAGCGTTTTTAGAGTGTAGAAATAGGTTGAATATTATATTAATTTCAATAATAATTAGTGGCCTATGTTTAGGATTTGGATAATATGTGGGGTTTGAAGGTTATAGGATGATTAGGATTATATCTAAATATTTAATGGAACATGTCTTCATAAACCTGTGATACAGGTTTAATCCAATAGAGCTTGTATTACATACTTGTACCCTACTTATATCTGAGAAAAAGATATTACATTTTAGTATTTGAAGGTTTGAACAAAATATTATGAAGTGAATAAATAAATTAAGCCACACTGCTTGCAACAATAAAACAGAGGAAAATTGCTGATCAATAATACTCTTAACTACGGTGGCCAGAGAGCTCATCGCGCTGCAACTTCAGAAAACACATGCTGTTACCGGGCTGACGAGACATGAGACGTACGGATCTATTTGCAAAGCTTTATTGTAAAACGTGGTCATACAGGCAGGGTCGGGAGACAGCAAATAGGTATGGCAGAGGCAAAACAGAGCAATCCGTGGAACAAGAAACAAAATCCAGACAGGGCAAGGCAGAGAGAATAATCCAAGAACTCGGGCAGGGTCAGACACGGAAAGGAAAACAAGGCGAGGCAAGACTATGAAAACTAAGAACGCTTTGTAAGGTAGCAGGCTAACAATACTCGGCGGTGTGCAAGAGCAAGTCCCAGGCTTAAGTAGTGAGTGGTGGTGATTGTGAAATGGTGATCAGGTGTGGGTGTGATAATTGAGAACAGCTGTGCGTGATTAGGGAGTGCAATGGATGGTGGGAAATGGAGTCCAATGTGCTTGTGAGTGAAAATAGTCACTGTGGTGAACGGGTGACCTCTAGTGGTGGTTAACCGGGAGAGCATGGCCAGGATTCGTAACATAGCCCCCCCCCCCCCAAGGAGCGGCTTCTAGACGCTCCGATACAATCAAGGAGGGCGGTGGAGCGGAGGCGGAACAGGGGGAGGGATGGAGGGCCAGATCCCTGCGGAAGTGCAGAGGCCGGGGATCGAGGCAGAGCCGGCAGGGCAGGAAACCAGGGCGGAGCCAGATGGCACGGGAGCCCACCGGGGCGGAGCAGGCGGAACAGGAGCCCACCGGGGCGGAGCAGGCGGAACAGGAGCCCACCGGGGCGGAGCAGGCGGAACAGGAGCCCACCGGGGCGGAGCAGAGGACCGCCACGGCGGAGCAGATGACCACCAGACCCGAGCATAAGACCACCACGGCGGGGCAGACAACCACCAGACCAGAGCAGAAGACCACCATGGCAGGGCAGAGGACCACCACAGGGAGGCAGACAGGGCAGGAACCCATGACAGAGACTGGGATCTGGGGAGAACAAGGACAGACAACACAGAGAGAGCAGGGACAGACAACACAGAGAGAGTCCTTGTTGCAGGGCAGGACGAGACCAGAGTGCACCTGGGCGAAGCAGGAGACCCCCAGAACCAGACAGCTGACCACCACCGCTGAACAGACAAAGCCGGAGCCCACCAGTGTGGCGTAGACAGGGCAGAGTATCTCCACGGTAGAGCAGGCTGTTCAGGAAGCCATGGCAGGATCAGGGATCTGGGGAGAGCAGAGACAGACACCACAGGGAGAACAGAGACAGACAACACAGAGAGAGTCCCCATGGTCCCAGGGGCCGTGACAGGGCAGGTCGAGAGTTCGTAGACGGTCCCTATGGCCGAGACTGGGCAAGACGAGGATTCACAGACGATTTCCATAGCAGTGTCTGGGCAGGACAAAGATTTACAGACGGCCTTCATAGCCGTGACTGGGCAGGACAAGGATTTGCAGACGGCCTCTTTAGCCGTGACAGGGCAGGGCGAGGATTTACAGACGGCCTCTTTAGCCGTGACAGGGCAGGGCGAGGATTTACAGACGGCCTCTTTAGCCGTGACCGGACAGGGCGAGAGTTCAGGAACGGTCTCCATGGCCGTGACGGGGTAGACAGTGAGTTCAGGAACGGTCTCCGTGGCCGTGACAGGGCAGACAGTGAGTTCACAGACGGCCTCTTTAGCCGTGACAGGACACGGCGTGAGCTCACAGACGGTCTCCTTGGTCGTGACAGGACAGGGTGTGAGTTCACAGATGGCCTCCTTGGCCGTGACAGGACAGGGCGTGAGTTCACAGACGGCCTCTTTAGCCGTGACATGAGAACTGGATTCTCGGGATTCGGGAGTAGGTGCCACCACTTCGGGAGGTTCTGCAGCGGAAGCCGCCACCTCTGGAGGCACGGGAGCAGACTCGTGAACAGGAGAGACCTCAGGAACAGACTCGTGGACAGGAGAGGCCTCAGGAGCACAGTGTGCAGCCCACACACTCAAAATGGCGACCGCCATAACGGGAAGCACTGAGGTCAGGGGAACAGTCTCTGTAACAGCCAGGGTTGAGGCCCTGGGAATGCCAGCTACTCGCACCAACGTCAGTGGTGGGTCCATCACACTGGATATCAGAACTCGAAGGACTGACCTTGAATCTGTGGTAACAGCCTGTGGCAGTTCGGTGGAGGCGTGAAGAGACTCTGGCTGGAGCACTGAGACGTGGTGTGACTCTGGCTTGACAGCGACGACGTGAGCAGACTCTGGCTTGACAGCGACGACGTGAGCAGACTCTGGCTTGACAGCGACGACGTGAGCAGACTCTGGCTTGACAGCGACGACGTGAGCAGACTCTGGCTCTTTGACGGAGGCTGGGACTAGACTTGGCTCTTTGACGGAGGCTGGGACTAGACTTGGCTCTTTGACGTAGGCTGGGGCTTGACTTGGCTCTTTGACGTAGGCTGGGGCTTGACTTGGCTCTTTGACGTAGGCTGGGGCTTGACTTGGCTCTTTGACGTAGGCTGGGGCTTGACTTGGCTCTTTGACGTAGGCTGGGGCTTGACTTGGCTCTTTGACGCATGCTGGGGCTCTGATCAAACAATTGGGTGCGGTGTCTCGTTCCTCCGCGACCCCCACAGTGAACATTGAGCCAGCCATCAATAGAGCAAAGTCCAGAAACTGAACGAAAGACGAACGGGGACCCTCTCGGATTAACTGTGATTTAATCGGCTGGTTAATGCCTTCACAAAAAAAGTCTATCAGCAGACAGTCCGGCAGGTCAGAGACATTTGCCAAAATTAGATAGTCCTCAATATAATCTTCAAGGGGTCGCGTTCCCTGCTTGAGGGTTAGCAACATACCTGCCAGGTCCATACTTGGCCAGCATCTACCTGAAAAGCTGCTGGATCCTTTTGCGGCCGAGTATTCTGTTACCGGGCTGACGAGACGTGAGACGTACGGATCCATTTGCAAAGCTTTATTGTAAAATGTGGTCATACAGGCAGGGTCGGGAGACAGCAAACAGGTATGGCAGAGGCAAGACAGAGCAATCCGTGGAACCAGCGAGGGTCGACGATCGGCATACAAAATCCAGACAGGGCAAGGCAGAGAGAATAATCCAAGAACTCGGGCAGGGTCAGACACGGAAAGGAAAACAAGGCAAGGCAAGACTATGAAAACTAAGAACGCTTTGTAAGGTAGCAGGCTAACAATACTCGGCGGTCTGCAAGAGCAAGTCCCAGGCTTAAGTAGTGAGTGGTGGTGATTGTGAAATGGTGATCAGGTGTGGGTGTGATAATTGAGAACAGCTGTGCGTGATTAGGGAGTGCAATGGATGGTGGGAAATGGAGTCCAATGTGCTTGTGAGTGAAAATAGTCACTGTGGTGAACGGGTGACCTCTAGTGGTGGTTAACCGGGAGAGCATGGCCAGGATTCGTAACACATGCAAATAGAAAAAAACACCAGCAAATCAAGAAAACATCATTTTGACAGCACATGTGCTGCAAATGCTCACAACACATGCAAATTAAGAAATGCTGCAAATGCATTTGCAGCGTTTCTTAATTTGCATGTGTTGTGAGCATTTGCAGCGTTTCTTAATTTGCATGTGTTGTGAGGATTTGCAGCGTTTCTTAATTTGCATGTGTTGTGAGCATTTGCAGCACATGTGCTGTCAAAATGAAGATGTTTTCTTGATTTGCTGGTGTTTTTTTCTATTTGCATGTGTTTTCTGAAGTTGCAGCGCGTTGAGCTCTCTCGGCCACCGCACTTAACAGTGCTTGGTTATTTCTGTTGTTGGGTTAATTGTGCTGGGTCATAATTCTGGGTTGTTTGAGGTACTGGAAACACACAGATGGGTTGCTCATGCTGGGTCAAATGGACTGCAAGGGGTTCTTTCACCACTGAACACCTGGGTTTGTTTAGTTTTCCTCTTCATAGAATTTTCTGGATTCTTTACTCGTCATCAGACGGTCAAGCAACTCGCAGCAAGCAGGATTATAAGGTAAATGAATATGATTAATTACCTCTATTTTTAATAAAATGTAGTAAGAGCACATTGATTTCACGGTTAATGTGATATTTGATCTGTCGCTGTGCGGGTGTAACATATAATGCCCAACACGTAACATACAATGCCCATGAGTGGGGAGTGTGAATGGTGAGGTGAGTCGTGAACTTGAGATGTCTTGCAGGTGACGATTAGTGCTTCTAAAGTGTCTTTACGTGTCTTCAGGTTCTGGCCGAGGCGGTGATGTTGAACACAGGAGAGAGGGGTTATCCAAGGACACACAGGACGGTCTGGAGACGGGGAAGACAACGAGGAAGAGAACAGGAGGTAAGTTTCAACAGGTAAGGAATGCAGAGGGAATACTCAACATCTGGAGATTGTCGGGGAAGAGTCCACGTTGCGATAACGCGTAGGAAGAGGGTCCACGTTGCTGGAACGAGATCAGACACTGGGTGAATGGAGGTGAGTGCTTTTACGTGGTTGGACTGATGATGGTGGTGATGAGGTGCAGGTGCGGGTGATTAGTAAGCAGGTGCAGGTGAAAGTGATTGTGATCACGCTGGAGACAGGCCATTCTGTGACAGCGGGTCTGTGAATGAAGTAGCCACCTACATTTTTTGTTGACAAAAAAGGCCTCAACAATCTCTTTATCGTTATATAAAAGTTTTATATATATATGTGTGTGTGTGTGTGTGTGCAAAGTTTTATATATTTTAACCCCTCATGAAAAAGGTATGAACTATGGTTAGGTCAGAAATACAGAGGTAAGTTCAGTTACTGTCTGTGTAAAGTTTCTGTATGGCTTTGTAATGTATTGTCATAATTACATCATTTCATACTAAAATTTATCTTTTAAGGTCTTTTTTTCCCCAAGTAAATTTCTGCGACGTGCCGAATCCAACAATAACTTATTTTCATGGTTTTTTTTCCTCAGCTAACGTTAGCTGCATTATACCCTTGAGGTTAAACCACTATATTACAGGTACGTCATATTATTCTTAAATATTGTTAAATGTAATGTTGTTTACAGTATGTAAAGTTAGACTCTCTCATGGTGTTTGAGCTCTTTTTACTCTTCCTCTATTTTAGTGAATGCTTGTGTTGCTTTAATCAGAACACAAGAGGTTGATCCAGCTTAACAGTAAATTAGAGAGGCCATGTAAAGTGTTCTTTATATGTTACTGTTAGAAATAATAATTTGTATTTGAGATTAGTGACAAATCTCTGGATTTCCAGGCTGGCATTGTTACGGAAGAAGGACATAAGCAGAGGGAAGGTTCAGGTTAGTTTATTTGAGCATCAATATGGAGACGGAGGAGATGGCATGTGAGTAGGGAACAGTATGGTCTTTGACAGGTACGATGGGGAATTCAACTTGTGTCTTTGTCCTTTTCTTTGCAGGAGTAGCGGATGAACCAGAGATGAACGGCGGCACACACACATCGCCGACCAGGAGCAGAATCACAGAGACTCGGGAGCTGACTCGGAACAGAATCCTAGGAGCAGAGTAGGGAGGAGAGCAGAGAAGCAGGCAAGTATAATCAATGCAATAGCAACTAAGGCTTGTGGAAGCTTTAGCAGTCCTTCTTTGTGGGAATGAGACCAGACGCCAAGTGCTGGGCGGTGTGTGACTTTATAGGACGCAGTGATGAGGGACGTGATGAGGAGCAGGTGAGTGGAATCAAAACTCAGGTGAGAGTGATCGCTGTGATTGAGAGGTGGCAGAGCCTGGCAGGTCTGTAACAGGCGTACTGTATGGTTGTGCTAGCTTTTAACCCAGTTTTTCATCCTTATTTTACAGAATCTGTTTTGCCTTCCAAAAAAATGTGAGAAATGGTGGATTTGCAGCAGTGGATCTACAAGCATCCCAGAAATCTTGAAGGAGTTCCCCAGGCTTCTAGAAAAACTTGGCATGGTAAGAAGTAATTTTTATTTTGTGGTTTCTTTTACAGAAATTTGAATTACATTTTTAGTGGGGTTGTGCAGATATAGTGTATTGACGATAGTCAGAGATATTGCTGAGAGCTGATGTCTTTGTCAATAGTCAAGGCGATATTACAGGAGCTGCCCCACATTTTAAAAATTTGAGCACGTTGTTTTCTGTGAGTGTACACAGCAGCAGCACCTCTGCCAGAACCTCACTAACATCTACATATTCCTAATAAATTACATTATGTTTCTCTCAGGAATCATTCATGTAGGCTGATTAAGTCACACTTCAGCCATGCCATTGTCACTTGGTCTGCCTGTGTCATTTGTTTCTGATCCAATCTATTTAAATCCAATCCAATCCGATCCAAGCTATTTAAAGGAATGAAGACATTTTCACAGGAAAAGTGTTTCAATATATCATTTTGATGGTGAGATCAGTTTCACAGCTTACACTGTATTATTTTTATGGTTTAGATGCTAAAAGGGAGAGTGTCCTGCCCACTCTGCTTCCCCAATCAATACACAAGAACGGAGAAAAGGTCTTCAGACCCACAACCACAGAATCCTGGAAGTCATTCATTTGATGTACAACCTTTTTTTTTTTTTTTTTTTTTTACTTTTTCTACTCCGTACACAGTACTGTGCAAAGGTGTTAGGCCACTAGTGTTTTTAACAGTTAAAAATGGTTTTAAGTCAGTTATTTCTATATTTTGCTGTAGTGTGTCAGTAGGAAATATCAGTTTACATTTCCAAACATTAATTTTACCATTAATTGTAACAATCCAGTGAGATTTTAGTGTTCCACAAAGAGATCTGATCTGATCATCATCCAGTCTGTCTGGAATGACATGAAGAAACAGAACAAACGGAGACAGACTAAATCCAGAAGAACTGTGGCAACATCTCCAAGATGCTTCAAGAAACTTACCTGCAAAGTTACACTACTGTGAAAAGTTTTAGACACTTGTGAAAAAATGCTGCAAAATGAGGATGCTGTCAAAAATAATGTCATAGATTTTCTTTATCAATTAACTTCTATTACCTAAATTAAATCAACATTTGGTGTGATCATCCTTTAAATTTAAAGCAGCTTTTGCCCTCGGTGCACTTGAGCAGAGTTTTTCATGAGCTTTGCAGGGAGGTTTCTTGAAGCGTCTTGGAGACACAGTTCTTCTGGATTTAGTCTGTCTCAGTTTGTTCTCTTTCTTCATGTCATTCAGACAGACTGGATGATGATCAGATCAGATCTCTGTGTGGAGCACTAGCTGTTGTCAGACTCCTTGTGCAAACAAAAATCTCACTGGATTATTACATGGCAAAATTAATGTTTGGAAATGTAAACTAATATTTCCTACAGACACATTACAGCAAAAGATTGAAATAACTTACTTAAAACTATTTTTTTATTTAGCTGACTAAAATACTAGTGGCCTAAAACTTTTGTACAGTTATATATATATATATATATCTATATAGATAGATAGATAGATATAGGGGGCTTTAAATACCCCATCCCACATGGAAAGAACCTATATGAGGATATATGCGCATATATGAAACCTATATGCAGTATATATGCACATATATGAAACCTATATGCAGTATATATGCACATATATGATAACATATATGCTGCATATATGCCACATATAGGCGAAATTGAGGTGCATATATGTGCATATAAAGGCCATATAGGTCTCCTGTATTGCTTCTTTATATCCACATATAAGCCCTATATGTACATACAAGATATGTCTCCTATATAGCTCATGGCAGGATCTGGTCATTTTGTAGCTCATATCTCACTTTGGCAACTGTCATACATGATGCCTAGCTCATGTTTTCTATTATCAAGGCAATAAGTAAGAACTAACTAAAAAAAAAAAAATGCAAAAAACGTATGTGCGAACACGTGAAATTGGTATCACATGTAATTGGCATGTTATGGAATTTAACTATGGCAAATAAGTGAGAGGAGATGGAAAGCTATGATGTCTACACGTTTTCCTGAAAAATCTACAAGGTCAATTCTTTCTTGTATGAAGATAGTGGAAAAGAAGGAAATGTATAACAAAATGGTTTGTCGTTTTTTTATTTTGTCAATCAAGCCTTTTTTCCAATTTCAAGTCACTTCCAGATTCACATTACAGCTCATACACATCCACACATTCACCGTTACATCCACCAAATGCAATGCAAAATGCAATGTTTTCTGTATTGTCTTAATGCAGTTTCTAGATGAATATGGCTGAAACGTGTGTTTTAAGCAAACCAAAAAACGCGGGAGTGGCTAAATTTTTCCTATCCATGAATTTTCTCTGCTTTGGATGCACATGATTGACCGTGTGACTGTTAACAATGCAGTCCCCATGACGGACATGTGCATATGAAAGAACGATGCTGCTAAAAAATAAGGGGGGGGGGGGGGGTGATGTTTCCAATCAGAATTTCTTTCAGATTTAGCAGAATCCAATCAGAATCTTCCAATTGACGTGTTTACATGACGCATTTTTTATTATGATCAGCCCTTTATCCAAAATATGTGTCCAATCGCAGCTGTACTGTAAGCACTTCAGGTTCCTGATGAAGCACTATATTATTATTATTATTATTATACTGTCTTATTATTTTTGTCTTCTCTAGATGCTACATTGAAGAAGTGGCCAGCAGCACTGTAAATTCCAATAGCTTTGCTGACTCACATATAATTAGTAAACTTTACTCAAATATTAAAAAATATACTTCTTACAAGGTTTTGTTGAGTTACAGTTAATTGCAGGGTGAGTAAAACAATTTACTTAGTAGTTTTAGTGCAACACTTAAGTAGCAACAAAGGAAGCAATGACGTTACTGCACCAGTGAGTGGCAGCAGTGCACCCAAGAGTAATAAAGAAGAAGGAAAAAGAGGAAGAAGAAGCAGGCCTTGTCAGAGCATGCCTAATAGGATTTGTGCGCGCCCATTTTGCAGAAGACGTAGAAAGAAGCAGCGGCCAGACTACTGACGTTTTTAACATCTGAAGCTTCGTTACGTTTTTAAAGAATAATAAGGTAAGTAATCAAGCAAGCAACTTGTATGTGAATGTTTCTTTTCTGCTTGTCCAATCTAATGCATATTTACCAAATAATTATGATATTATACGGTGCTAGAAGAACACGATCTGAACCACTTAAAACTAGCAGGTAACGTTACCACAAACCACAAAAAACTATTTTGCCTTTTTCCAATTGGATATGTTGTATAGTTTTGTATTTTACCCCGAACTGACAAACCAAATGTCTTATTTCCATGTTAAAAGTAGAAATTTAGATGTGAAGGGCTGGCCAATATTATCTCTTACCAGTGGCTTGTGATTGATGTGAATAAAGATTGTGAAATATATGCTTGCCCGATTTAATCGATTTAATGATTAGTGTAATAGTTTGCAGTGTTTCCTCTATGATTTTATAAAACTGTGGTGCTTTATTATTAGTAATAACGTTAACGTTAGTATTTTTGTGTTCGTTATTAAAATTTTCTATTGTAATGTCTAGTCCATTTTTTTTAAATATTAATCACAGTGTAGCTATTCATTACATTGTTACACTTTTTAGATTTTAAGCTATGTTATAGTGGTAAGTATTTTCTGTAATGCTTGTAAGACATGAACATATTAAGGAATGAATGCATTTATATTTTGTAAGGCAGAACTTCCTTTTAACTAAACTTTTTTTTGTCCTTTTTAGAAGAAGTGCTTCTGGTAACTGCCTCCTGAGTGGTCTTCAATTCACAGATCTTGATACAATTGAGGTGAGGACATTTTATTCTGTAGTAGTAGTAGTAGAGATTAATTTGTGAAAGTGTTGGCTATGATGCACCTTAAGTATTATATTGAGAGACTAAAACAACTTAAAATATATCTCCACTTTAAATAATTTCTTGCAGATGCAGTGGAGCTGTCAGCATTGTATTTTTTCTGCAGACAAAAGGGGACAGTTGTTAAAACATTAGCCACCACAGATCTGCAGAGTGACTTTTTTAGTGCCTTGATCACAACGGTTTGTCACAATCTTCAAGTCCAAGAAAGGAACTGTTGGAGAGAAATTGGCTGAACTTATGCAACAAATTAATACAGCGGTGAGTTTACTGCAGCCTTAATTTTATTTATTGTAGTAAGTTGATCATGATGTTGCTACCTATTATTATTTTAAAGTATTTAAAAGTAATGTTGGCAATATTGTAATTGTTACAAGAGTTGTGTTCTGTTTTTGAGAAACACTTTAGCTGTGGGTTGTATCTTAAGAATTACTTCCCCGTTTAGTTGCTGCACTATCAAGGAGCATTATGATAATTACGCTTGTTTAAAATGAAACTTTAAAAGGGTTAGTTCACCCCAAAATGAAAATTCCGTCATTAATTACTAGGGATGCACCGAATCCAGGATTCGGATTCGGATTCGGCCGAATCCTGGGCTTTTTGACGGGGTTCGGTTTCGGCCGAAGCTTAGATTTATTTTCCACCGAAACCGAACCCTAGACTTGCGCTACGACGTCACACGGCTGTTGATTACGTGAAGGTGTTTACATAGGACCCGTTCGAATGTAGTAGGCTGTAAGAATCTGAAAATGGAACTCGTAAGCAAAAAAAAGTTTTGTTTGGCAGTACTTTCAACCAAAAGAAGGCGATTCAAGTCGAGCTTTATGTTCAATTTGCAATGCCAATTTGTCTCGTGGTGGCAAGTAGAGCCCTGCGCGGGACTGTTTTCTTCATCCCGCGCCCGCCGAATTTCTGACCATTACCGCCCGCTCCCGCAACGTGTGTGTTACACTCCCGCCCGCTCCCGCAATATGTATGTCCACTCCCGCCCGCACCCGCAAAACTCTGAGAATTTATTCCCGCACGATAATAGAGATGCATTGATTTTGTGTCTTCTCCCGTCCCGCAGGAAAAAAAAACGTATTGTATTGCTATTATTAAAGAGATTCATGTTTGTTCCTTTCCCTGACCTGCATGTATTCTGACGCACTGGTAGGGAAGATGAATATAGCCTGGGCTATCGGGGACATCTAAAACGCTTAGGCTACCGCGCGTTTCTTTAGACTTCAAGTACTTTGATTTTGTTGACAATGACATCATGTCGCTAGGTTACCTCCCGATCCCGCAGTGTTTTTTTTTAGCCGCCCATTCCCGCCCGCAGCAAAGTTCAAACCGCCCGCTCCCGCGAGATTTGCGTTGGGTCCCACGGGACCCGGCGGGTCCCAATCCCAATGCAGCACTCTAGTGGCAAGGACCCTAAGCAGTACACAACATCGCCGATGTTAAAACTAAGGATGCGAGTAGGATTCGGTATTCGGTTTCGGATTCGGCCGAATCTTAAACAGTGGATTCGGTATTCGGCCGAACCCCAAAAATCTGGATTCGGTGCATCCCTATTAATTACTCAGGCTCATGTTGTTCCAAACCTGCAAGACCTTCATTCATCTTTGGAACACAATGTAAGATAGTTTAGATCATTGACAAAGTGATCCATGTGACATCAGCTGTAATGTTATGAAGCTACGAGAATACTTTTTTTTTTTTTTTTGCACAAAGAAAACAAAAATGACTTTATTCTAAATTTTCATCTACTGCATCCCTTGTGGACGCGTATTCACGAGAGCATGCTAATGCATGCATGTGGTGTCGCCACATGTTTGTGTTGTGGTACTCTTGTGAATATGCATCCACAAGTGATGCAGAAGAGACGAAAATATGGGATAAAGTCATTAGTTTCCTTTGCGCAAAATAGAATAGCTTCATAAATATAATAGCTTCTCATAGCTTCGTAACAATCATCTTGGTACTTTTCTGGCCTTGAACGTGGTAGTTGCCAAGGCTGCATATGGAGGGACAGAAAGCTCTCGGATTTCATTTTTGTTATTTCTTCATCTGTGTTCTGAAGATGAACAAAGGTCTTACAAGTTTAAAATGACAAGGTTTAGCAACTGATGACAAAATTTATATTAATCCTTTAACAAAGTGATTGGTACTGTAACTTCAGAATGCTGCATGATCTTGAACTTCATTTGTTTTTCATTATCTACTCCTAGAAACCAGACGTGACAGCAATGCGCACATTGGTGCTCCGAGGCCTGCCCGTCATGCTTGGTGATGATGCCAGTACCTTCTACAACACCTGCTTTGTAAGTTCTCAGTTATATTTTATATTTATTTATTTATTATTTCCATTAAAAATGGGTTTACAAAAAAACTCATTAAACAATGTGAGTCCAGTGTACTCTCTGTCTATGTCAACCTAAAACTAGGACTTGTTATTATTATATATTCTTTGGAAGTATTACAATCATATTGCAAGCCATGTAATATGCATAATGTGATATGTACAATGTGATATGCATGAAAAGTTTCTCATGCAGTGTAAGTACTATACCTTGAATATTTATGAGTTGAGATAAAAATAAATAAAGATAAAAAAAAAACAATGCATGTAAATACTTAACAATGAATGGCTAAATGACAGTTTAGGCAGGGCAGACAACTGACAATTAATCATCCCTTTTAACATTTCCCTGTTGTAATATTGTTATTGTTTCGTTTTCTTATAGGCATCTGAGCACAGGCCTGGGCACAAGTACCTGTTGGAGTGCTGACTGTCATTGATGAACACATTCCTCTCTTACCAAATCAACTATACCTTGACCCAGTTTCTACTGCCATCATTGTTGAGGGAGGTATTGTCATTGACAATCTGCAGAATCTACCACAGGCAATTTGCCTCTTGTTTGGCCTGTCATATGCTTTGAATTTGGATTACCCCAAAAACATGAAAAACACTTTCAACTTCTTTCAGAAAGTAATGCTTGGGTTGGGACAGAACAAACTCCCACCAAAACTGCAGTCACTTAAGAATCTCCTGTTAAGTTAAAACAAATGTGTAAGAATGGTGATGATTTGCATTAGATTTCAGTTTCATGACAGTGGATATTGACTGAAGTGTTAAATCTGTTGGTTTAGGATGTTACAATTACAGTCAGGTCAGGGTCTTTTTTTTTTTTCACAAAATTTATTTTATGTAGATTTTATATAGATTTATTGTACCATCAAATGGTTTGTATTTTAATTTAAAAATGTGTAAACCCCAATGCAAACTTGTGTGGACCATCCCTGTGCCTGTCAGTTCTTAAGAAGAAAAAAATACAATAAATTTACCCTTGAACTGTGTCACTGCCTTAGAGTATTTATCCAGGTGTAAGTGTATTCTTTGTGAAATTGCGAACCCCTTCTCAGTGTTTTGTAATAGACAATTGATGCACTTAAGTTATTGGAGTAATGCTTACTTGGTTTTTTTAAGGCAATCGGTTTGCATGGTTTTAACAAGTAAATTGGATTGCTTTTGAAGTAAAGTCAACTTAGAAATGTCAAGTTGCATGCAGAAAATGTCAAGTTAGCTC
Source organism: Barbus barbus (assembly GCF_936440315.1). NCBI lineage: Eukaryota > Metazoa > Chordata > Actinopteri > Cypriniformes > Cyprinidae > Barbus > Barbus barbus. The sequence continues at coordinate 12,392,002 of NC_136760.1, forward strand.
AACTTGCATAAATCAGTAGTTTGGAATACATCCAAAGTACATTTCACTTGAAATTATATAGTTGTTAAAAATAGTAATTCTGAGTAACCTGTACTAAAGATGAGTACATCTAAAGTAAACAATCAAGTATATGCTACAATTTAGTTTTAAGTTACTGGAACTCTCTTGTAAGTATACAATACTAGATAGGCGTTTGTTAATACTACAAACTATTCCCTTTTAACTTTACTTGGTTTTTTTAAGGCAATCGGTTTGCATGCTTTTTTTAAGTAAGGTTTACTAATTGGATTTTACAGTGAGCCACCCGAGGGCAGATAGGCACGTCTATCAATTCGAAGCTCACGGAGCTGAGAAGATCATCAAGATAATTATTTTTTTTCTGTTCAGTTTTTTGTCTTATTTTTGTTCTTGTACTATTTGATTGTTCTTAAGTAAATAAAAAAATGTAAATTTCGACATTTTGGGCTTTTATTTATGTTGTCTAGCAGCTATGGATTTTAATAATTTTACTAATATATAGGTAAACATATAGGTGCATATATGCACACATATATATATATATATATATATATATATATATATATATATATATATATATATATATATATACATGCATATGTGTACATATGTGTGCATATATGTGCATATATGTACATATATAAAATTGGCCGTTTTCCTATAATATATGTACATATATGCGCATATATGTGTGCATATATGTGCACATATGTGTGCATATATGTGCACATATGTGTGCATATATGTACATATATTATAGGAAAACGGCCAATTTTATATATGTCACATATATTTAAAACGTATATTAAAACATATATGTTTATATAGGTTATTTCCGTGTGGGATAATTTATGCCATGTTGGTTGGATGAAATTTAGGTAGACAACCAAGAAGTGCCAGTTAGCAGAAAGAAACCGAAATCATTAACACAATAAATATTTACTTTGAGCAACCTTTTCCAGACCCAGTTCACAGGAAAACCCTGATGGTGTGGCTGATTTCCATAAAATACACTTAAACGTTATTTAAGTCAACTTAAATGTTACAACTTGTAAAAATGTAAGTTATATTGCAAGACTAAGTGTTGTGTAATTAACAGGTGGGGACCAATATGGTGATGCATCCCTGCACATTTTGTGCCTTGGTGACGAGACAACAACATGCCACACCTTCGCCATTGTTTCGGGCCATGCCATTGGAATGGACTTTTGAAGTCCTTTTTTACACTAACATCTTCCTTCCAGCATATTTCTCCAGCATGCAGTATATCATATTGATGGACATGAGTCTTCATGTGTGAAGTATTTGAAGGCAAGTTTTTTTCTGGCCACTTATAATGTTTTTTTTTTTGTCACATGTATTGTCTGTTGTAGGTCTCTTTGTTTGGCTTAGTTTTAATGATACAATGTTTGGACTGATTCTCATGTGGCAATTATCGATTTCTTAGTGTTATGATGCTGCAATGTTGACAAAGAATAGGAATCTACAGTACCTAGTTTACACAGTTTTGTGTTTTAAAGAAACTGAACTACAAAAACCGTTGTTTTATTTGTGTCTGTAGGTGTTGGATGTAATGTGTAACAGTAGCACCCGTTCAAAAATAGTTTTAAAAAGAAATGTGAAAACTCAATAAATTGATATTTACCGTTGCATTTTTGGTGTTGTGTAATTGTATTACAGAAAAATAATAATTTTACATTCCTTTGTGATTTGTTATTTTTTATTATTGGTAAATGTAAAGGTAGCAAGGCAATGAGACCACAAATAACCCAATGTTTAGGTAATGTTTAACCCAGCAACACAGTTAACCTGACCCACTGGTTGGGTCAAATAAACAACCCAGCACTTGGGTCAAAACAACCCAGCGTGTTCTGTCCCATAGTTACCCAGCGGCTGGGTTAAGGTTGGGTTATTTTTTTTAACCCGGCATTTTTATGTAGATCCAGAAACATCCCATTTAGTCATGCTATTACTCAAACACAAGATTATGGTGGTACATTCTTTTACCATATATCTGTAAAACATCAAGCATGGAAAAACGGTTCTTCCATTATGATATAGAGAAAAGGATCTGTTGTGATGTGCTGCCCTCATTTGTTGGTGTATTGGAGGTACAATGTGATGTATCTACAAGCAGGAGCATTATACACTCCAGACATTATGTAAAAAATCTTAATACGTCTCTAAAACAAATTGTACTCTGTATGTCTTTTGGCAAACAATTTGCACAAGCAGAGTCTAATCCACTTGATTGAGTTCATTAGGTAAAATAGGGGATGTTTTTCTTTTTCACTTTGCAGGATGACTTCACACTCTGGACTTGAGTAACAGGGCGGGTTTGTATTCATTTCCTCTTTAACATATTAGCTTCGGTTGATCATGGAGGACACCGAATGAATCTTGGGTCGATCTCGGGTCAGAGATTAAATAAAACCTCAAATATGAGATGGAGACAGAATTAGGTCATTTAAAACTCCCATGTCATTTTACTGGCACTGCAATATAATTAGTGTTAAGTGCCTTTGTCTGTGGGGACTTTGTCTGTTTACTGTCAAAAGATGGACTGTTAAATAATGCTCAGAATTATTACGTCAAACATCTTCAAAACTTCCATTTGAATGTCTGTGGTAAACACAAGCTGAAGATATTTTTATGTTTTATTGTACCACAGAAAATATAGTCTATATATAGTCTTGTGATTTAAAAACAAATAAATAAATATTTTGTCTTGAGAAAGGCAGTTACTAAAAAGTGTCTAAAAACAGGAAAACTCATCTACTCACTAGTCCACTTTCACAGCCCCATGGATTAATAATTTACAGTAAATTCTATGATGGGTTTAAAAAATTAATAGGGTCAAGTTTCATTTCAAACTTTAAGGCTGTTATTTGTGCTCAGTTCATGAGCGCTTACATGAAGTGTGGCAGCAACACGACTGTTGATTCAGTCGGGCCGGTTTGACTCTGGTCCATGGGGATACTGGCGTGGGTGTCTGCACAAAAACAGCCGCTGTTCATCATCGGTACCACCTCCACTGCTGACCCACTTCTCTGTGGTTACAAAACCCCTTCTGAAGTGGATGTCTCTGTTGGTCATAAGATAACAACAGCTCACTGTTTGAACAAATCTGCTCATTGAACATCACTGTGGTGTAGACAGGAGACAAGGCCAGGGTCAAAATGCTAACACAGTGGAAAGTTACTCAAATGGGTCAAAACTGCTAATTTGTATTGCTTTTGGTTAATTTTCCCATTGAATCACGCAAAGTTTCCTGTAATGCGGAGTTTGTTCATTCAGCTGTGTTTTCTTTGTTGTTCCTGAGTGGGGCAACTTTCCCTCATGGTTGATGGGCGACTGCCAAGAATAGCAGAAGTTCATGTTCATAGGATGCATGAGAGGGTAACTTGTAGTAAAGGTAGACGTGGTTTTCCGCAATGCAGGCTTTGAGACAACCAAAAGTTTATGAACCACTCAGAAAAGGCGAGGTTAATGAGAGATGCCAGAAGAACCATCGTAGAGGTTCACAGACCTGTCATGTTGGAGTTTTCAGGGTTGTATGGCTTTCCATTTACCCTTGGTCTTCCATATAGTGAAGTGACATACTGCCAAGTATAAAAAGTTAATGTGCAAAGTTTTTTTTTTATTTTGCTTTTCTTGGCCTAAATATGCAAAATTTGTCCCTCAATATGCAAAAAAACAAACAAACAAATGTTTGTAGTAACACATACAAACCAAAGTCTATGAGGCAAGTGTACTTGAGGGTTTAGAAGAAAAATATGAAGCTTGTATTTTTATAAAAGGACTAATTGTAATTATTCTGTACAAAAGTCATCTATTTGAACTGTAACATGGTAAACATTACCATGTAATGGTGGGAACTTAGGATTTAATGAATGTTGCATCCCAGTTCGTCTACTTGTACTAAGCCCTATAAGTATGCACTCTACTTTGGAGTGTATAGCAGAAGAGTAAGCAAGTTTTGGGACCATGTCATAAAATGTTATGCCTCTGTTGCATAGTTACATGCATGATGTCACTATAACCCCCCCACAATGATTCATTTAAAGCAAGGGTGTCAAACTCAGTTCCTGGAGGGCCACAGCCCTGCAGAGTTTAGTTCCAACCCTGCTGCAACACAAAACGTAGTTTTCAAATAAGCCTGAAGGACTTGATTAGCTGGATCAGCAGCCTGTTTCATAAAACTAGTCTGACTTATTGCCAATTGATTTGGTTCAAAATAAGTCAGACTAACTGAAATAAGCCTGGCTTGTTTGGTAAACTTGTTTTATGAAACTGCCGCCAGGTGTGTTTAATTAGAGTTGCATCTAATTAGGGTTCCTCCAGGAACTGAGTTTGACACCTCTGATTTAAAGCAAACTTTATTTTCACTTTGAAAATCTACCACAAATAACAAACCATTAATGCTTTTAAATCTCATATAATTTCTGTAATTGTATAATCTTACATACTATTTAACATGGATATTATGCCCATTTTTAAAAATTTGTTTGCATATGCCACAATGTTTTCCAGCATTAAAATAATTTTATCACAGTATTATCACGTTAAAACACGCAGGGCCAGATTATTGATGTGAAAAAAATACTGCCAGGATTTACTAAAGACATGAAGTTGATGTGACTGACCTGGATGCATATGTATTTGAATAAATTTTCTTCTTCCGACAGTAAATTTATTTAAAAAGAGTATTTAAATAAATCATGCAATGTGATGTAAGGTTTGATAGAATAAAAACATGACAAGATTTCATAAGATACATATTATTCTTTAGTATGAACATTTTTTATACTGTTTTCTTTTTTGTCCTTAGTTCTCCAGTATAAACAGTATATAACAGTAACATATGAACATCATTTAAACAAAGGCAATTTACAGTGACAAATACTCGGTCATTGCATCCATTATTTATAGTATCTTTTAGATAAAATAATTTATTACATATAGCATCAACAGTGATATGTTCTTCAAGTAGCTGTGAATTGTGAAAGTCATCTGATACTGTTTGTGGACTTACGTTAGTGAACCAACTCATCAAGCTGTTAATCACATAAACCAAATAAGTACATTCTCTTTGGGATGGGCACATGAAGAGCAGCGATTGCTGTTAAACCATAAACCATTTCCACACAAAGCAGTAGAGACTGCTGTCAAAACAAAAATGTTACAACCGTTTTGTTTTGTTTTATCATTTTATGGTTGACATGAATTCAATTTCCCTTTACAGAATAAAACAGTTGTCATTAAAGTAATAGCTCAGGGCGGAGATCTTGCTAAAAGTGTTCAGGTTAGTACTGTGTTGGAGGATGTTGTTTACTGGTGTTGTTTATGAGAGAGTGCCTGCTGAAGTGTGATCTCCAGTCTCTGCTGAAGAGCGTCTAGACGCAGGTCCAGATGTTCCTTTAATCGTCTCTCCATCTCATCCATTCGCTTCTCTACAACAGTCTCCAGAATTTTCTCAAACTCTCCACAACAGATATGACCCTCCCTATAATAATAATAATAAAAAAAAAGTATATACAATTAGTGGACAAAGTCAAGGACACATCCAAGGGATAGTTTACCCAAAAATTAAAATTCTGTCATTAATTACCCCCCTCATTTTGTTCCAAACCTGCAAGACCGTCGCTCAACTTTGGAACACAAATTAAGATATTTTTGATGAAATCCAAGAGCTTTCTGGCCCTACATAGACAGCAAGGAAACTACCACGTTCAAGGCTCAGAAACACAGTAAGGACATCATTAAAATAGCCCATGTGACATCAGTGGTTCAACCGTTATGTTACGATGCTACGAGAATACTTTTTGTGCGCAAATAAAACAATAATAACATAATTTATTCATCAATTCTTCTCCTTGAGTTACCGTCTTCTTCCATTTTGGAGAGTACCCCAGAACATACTCCATGTATTCAGCGTTGTTTACATTCATTAGACAGCGTGCGCATGCTGAACGTAAACAATGCTGATTATGCTCTGGATATTCCAATAATGAATTGAAAAGTAGAGTAGCACTTTTTTCATTTAAAGTACTTCTATTTTAACAAAAGTGCAATAACATTTGGTTTGCAAACACTTAAAAAAAATAAGGTGCTTTTTTTTACAGCAGTATTCCTTTTATAGTAGCAGTTAAAGGGGTCATCGGATGTCCATTTTCCAAAAGTTGATATGATACTTTAGGGTCTTAATGAAAAGTCTATAACATACTTTAGTTAAAATTTTTCAACGGTAGTGTAAAAAACACCCTTTTTACCATGTCAAAATCAGCTCTGCAGAAATCAACCCATTTTTTGCATGTTGCTTTAAATGCTAATGAGCTCTGCTGACCACGACCCTCTCTTCTGTGGGGTGACGAAACATGCTCTGAGAGACTGTTTACTTTAGCCGCGAAATTTGCTAACTAGCACGTTATTAGGAATTGCGATTGCAAAGATTCATTAAAAAACCTTATACTCACTTCTGCTGTAAGTGAAGCCAGATCACGAATTACTCGCGTGAACATTAACGCATTTAGGTAGATCGGGGGCGCATTCCCTTCAAAAACAAAAGTAATCCACTGTGTCTTCAGCGGCTCAGATGTTGGGAGTAAATGACGACTGCTATGTTCATTATTACATCAAACAACAGAACACCTCAGTGGTTTAGGAGCCATTCTTGTCTACATCTGCTGCGGCGGTGAAACAATGGCGGACTGTTACAGCTCACTCAGGGCAGGTCTAAGGTAAGACGGCTGTGTCAATCGACAATCGTGGGATCGTGGGAGCGGCCTTCGTTCCGTCACACAGACAAGAAGCTGAGAACGGCCTGATTTGAAAAAGGGGATATTATTTTTAGGGATTAAATAAAAACCACTGGGTGGATTTTTATCATTATATGGTAGATGTGTACACAAACTACCAACATTTATGTTCAAACAACATATAAAAGTGAATTTAGCATCTGATGACCCCTTTAAAATACTTCTTGTAAATCTCAGCTTATAACATTAATGTAATCAAATTAAATATAAAATCAAAGCTATTAGCCACTGCCAGGGTATTAACGTTTTTATAGAAAATATTTTATAGTTTGTTATAGAAAGACAAGTTATGCTCAGAGTCCAGAGCTGGTGAGCTGGTTAACACAACCAAACTTATGTGGCTTCAACCACCATGGTAACTGAATGTCTGTTTATTGAAAACCACACATGACTCACACTGACCGTTCTCCATTGTTCTTCCTCTCTGGAGATGTGGCTTCCTCCAGTCGGAGCTGCGTGACCTGACTGCATACGGTCTGCAGCATTGGAAGCAGGTCTGGCTTGATCGTGCCGGTTTCAGAGCTCAGCAGGGCAGACATGGCTCCAGGGGTCTGGTTCTGGTTGCTGGTAGACAGAAGCTGCCTGAGGCCAGATGGTAGATTTGGGCCTGACTCTGCTCCTGCAGAACTAGAAGCCTCACCTCCTCTTGACAGACAACTCAAGGCTCCTCCTCCCATGAGCAGAGGAATGAATCCATTGAGCATGTCTGATTTATTCTGGACACAACACACACAAAGAATGATTGTTCATTTGCAAGGAAGCTTTGTGCTTTTCCTCCAAATAAACTATTGTCTAAAAAACTCTGTTTAAGAGTGAACATGTTGTGTGAGGTTATGTGAGAAAATATATGAATCATAATACCTTAAATCTGCATATATCACATTTGCATATTAAAAACATTCCTTTACTATACTTGCCACTGCCAGTCAAAAGTTTGGAATGATTTTTAATTTTTTGACAGAAAATAATAATAATAACAATACAGTAACAATAGCAATATTGTGAGACATTGTTAAATCTTATGGCAAAGCTGAATTCTCAGTAGCCATTACTCCAGTCTTCAGTAAGTCAGTGTGCTGATTTGCTGCTCATATACACACACACACATATACATATACATATACATATACACATACACATACAAAGAAGGCTCTGAAAATAAACCTGCATTGTTAATTCTTTTGATCTTTTATTTAAAAAGTCCACAAAAATATAACCTTTCATTGGAGAATAAGAATTTAAAATGGGAGGAAATATCATTATGAAATAAATGTTTTTCTGTAATACACATTGCCCACAAATACTTTTTGAAACCCCCATTTGCCAATTTAACAGCTCAAAATTTTCGCCTATAATGCCTGATGAGGTTAGAGAACACCTGAAAAGAGATCAGAGACCATTCCTTCATCCAGAATCACTCCAGACCCTTTAGATTCCCAGCTCCATGACGGTGCTTGTCTTCTTCAGTTCACCTCACTCATTTTCTACAGGGTTCATATCAGGGAACTGAAATGGCCATAGCAGAAGCTTGGTTTTGTGCTCAGTGACCCATTTTTGTGTTTTTGAGGTTTGTGTTTGGATTATTGTATGGTTGGAAGATCCAAACATGGCCCATTATAAGATTTCTAACAGAGTCAGTCACTTATTGATTTTTTATCTGTTGGTATTTGATAGAATCCATGATGCCATGTATCTAAACAAGATGTTCAGGACCTCCAACAGAAATATAGGCCCACAACATTAAAAATACAGCAGTATATTTGATTGTACACATGGGGTACTTTTTATGCCTGTGTTCACCAAACCCATCTTGAGTGCTTGTTGTTAAAAAGCTCATTTTTTAGTTTCATCTGACCATAGAAGCCAGTGCCATTTGAAGTTCCAGTCGTGTCTGATAACTGAATATGCTGGGTTTTTTATTTTTTTTTGGATGAGCAAGGAGAATTTTTCTCGAAACCCTTCCAAACAAGATGTGGTGATGTAGGGGTTGTTTGACAATTTTTTAAAGGTTTTCAGACCCCAAGGCGCAACTATTTTCTGCAATTCTCCAGCTGTGGTCCATGGAGAGTCTTTAGCCACTCAAACTCTCCTTCTCATCGTGCATTAGGACGATATAGACACACGTCGTCTTCCAGGCAGTTTCATAACATTTTATGTTGATTGGAAATTCTTAATTATTGCCCTGATGGTGGAAATGGGAATTTTCACTGCTCTAGTTCACTAATTTGTGAAGCTCAATTATCTTTTACTGCACATCAGAAATATATTCTTTGGTTTTTCTCATTGTGATGGATGATTAAAGGAATTTGGACTTTGTTTTTCCTCCTATTTATCACGTTCAAGTTCAAGTTCAAGTTGAGCTTTATTGTCATTCCGCTACATGTGGGGACGAAATGTCGTGCCTCGCAGGACCACGGTGCTACATAAATACAGACATACAACAATGAAGTAAAAAAACACTATAAACCTATACACAACTAACCTACTTGGTGGTCCATGTTTCAGGAGGTAGGGGTTTGCATGGGGTTTCAGAGGGCGGCGGGGTGATTTGAGTTCAGGGCTCTCACAGCCTTGGGGAAAAAGCTGTTGAGCAGTCTGGCGGAGCGGCCTTTGATGCTCTGGTACGTCTTCCTGATGGTAGGAGCTGGCAGAGACTGTGGGAGGGATGGGTGGAGTCCTTCACGATGCTGTTGGTTTTGCTGGAGCATCGTGTAAGGAAAATGTCCAGGATGGAGGGGAGAGGGGCACCGATGATCTTTGCAGCTGTGTTCACTGTCCGCTGGAGGGTCTTGCGGTCAGCAGCACTGCAGTTCCCGTACCAGACAGTGATGCAGCTGGTCAGCACACTCACAATGGTCCCTCTGTAGAATGTGGTGAGGATGGGTGGAGGGAGACTTGCTCTTTTCAGCCGGCAGAGAAAGTGTAGGCACTGTTGTGCCTTTGTGGAGAGTGGCATGGTGTTGGTGGTCCAGGTGAGATCCTCCGTGATGTGCACCCCCAGGAATTTAGTGCTGCTGACTCTCTCCACAGTCGAGCTGTCGATGATCAGTGGGGGGTGGTCAACGGAGTTTCTCCTGAAGTCCATCACAACCTCCTTTGTCTTCTACACATTGAGGGACAGATTGTTAGTGCCACACCATTCAGCCAGCTGTGCCACTTCCTCTCTGTAGTGCGTTTCATCTTTGTTGCTGATGAGACCTACCACTGTTGTGTCATCAGCAAACATGATGATGTGGTTGGAGCTGAACTTGGCAGTGCAGTCGTGGGTCAGCAGTGTGAAGAGCAGCGGGCTGAGCACACAGCCTTGTGGGGCACCTGTGCTCAGTGTGGTAGTGCTCGAGGTGTTGTGGCCGACACGGACTGACTGAGGTCTTCCGGTTAGAAAGTCCAGGATCCAATTACAAAGGGAATTGTTAAGGCCCAGCAGGTTTAGTTTATTTATGAGCTGTTGTGGGATTATTGTGTTGAATGCCGAGCTGAAGTCAATGAACAGCATTCTAACATAGGAGTCTTTATTTTCTAGGTGGATAAGAGCCAGGTGGAGGGTGGAGGAAATTGCATCGTCCATAGAGCGGTTTGGACGGTATGCAAACTGGAGCGGGTCGAGTGTGTTGGGGAGGCTGGTTTTGATGTTGTGCATGACTAGCCTCTCAAAGCACTTCATCATGATTGGAGTCAGTGCTATGGAACGGTAGTCATTTAGACAGGACACAGGTGATTTCTTTGGTACCGGTATGATTGTTGTGGATTTGAGACATGTGGGGACGACTGCCTGGCTCAGCGAGGTGTTGAAGATATCTGTTAGAACATCTGTCAGCTGTCAGCTGTGCAGCACAGTCTCTCAGAACACGGCCAGGTATGTTGTCAGGACCCGCAGCCTTGCGTGGATTAATCCTAGATAGGGTCTTCCTTACGTCAGCTGGAGACAGACAGAGTGCCCGGTCGTTGGGAGGTGTGGGCAGTTTTTGTGCAGGTGTGCCATTCTGCATTACAAACCGTGAATAAAAGTGGTTGAGTGCATCGGGGAGGGATGTGTCATCATCACAGGCCTGTGGCGGGGGCTTGTAGTCAGTGATGGTCTGAATGGCTTGCCACAGGCTCCATGTGTCTCTGCTGTCTGTGAAGTGATTGTTGAGTTTTTGAGCATATGACCGTTTTGCATTTTTGATGCCACATGACAGATTGGCTCTTTCTGTTTTGAGGGCTGCTTTGTCTCCTGACATTTATATTTCTGTGAAACAGGAAGCTATGGCTGGATAATTTCATGTTCATAATCATCCTGGAGTGCTCACAATTGTGAATATGAATGGGAATATAGTTCAGAGATATTTTACTCATAAGAATTTCTAGGGGTACCAATAATTGTGTCCAACGTGTACACTCAAAAAAAAAGATATTCTCCCAACACTGTTCAGTTTATTTAAAAAAAAAAAATCATTTTCATTTAACACCATTATGTTAGGTTTCCCATTTATGCAATTGCATTGTTTTAAACGGACTTGAAACAGTTGCGTTTTGACTCAACTCAATATTTTAATTTTGAAAGAACACAAAATATTTTATTTGTGTAACTAGGAAGTGGATTTTCCCTTCCCATCATGCTTTTTACAGGGCTGGATAAGGAGAGTAAATCTCAAAATAAAATGTTATTTTAGGCATTTTTTATTTAGATGATAAAATTGGGAGACTTGTTAATGTTTAATGCTCTTTTATGTTTGTATTTAAAAGAGTTTCTGGTATGTTAGTGTTTTGGGGGGTTACCATTGTGGTAAAGTGTAGAGCATGTGCTTGGGTTGTGGACCTCCTAACATGAAGCAAAGTTGTTTTAATAATATAAAACAACTATGGGAATGCCATGGATGTAACAATACCATCTTATGCTATGCCTAACAAGTTGGCTATAGTGGTGGAAATTTTGATTCTTTCCAGAGACTCGTTCATTTTTCGTTCGTTCACCAAAATGATTCGTTCAGATTCGTTCACTAATTCGTTCAGTGACCATTTTTCCATATTACACAAATACGTCAGCATGTGCGGCAAAATGTGTTGTTCAACTAACGTATTTACTTGTTACAAAATAAAAACCGATTTGGCTTCATTAAAAAGTGTGCCCTTCTCATTAAATGAATAAAATAAGTCTAAATAAGTTATCAAAGTCATTACTCTTTTTATCTTTTAAATTACACTCTTTTCGGATGACCAATGCACAAGTGTTTTTTTATTTGTTTGCATACTAGGCTAGTTAACATTTAATTGTTTAGGCAGAGATTTACACGTTCAAATCTGAGATTATGTTAAACGAGGAGTTATTCTGTATGTAAAATATGAATATAAACAAGCGTGCACAGTACGGATACCTGTGCTTTGCATCCGCTTTCTGCTGATTGATGAACTAGATTGACAGAATGGCCGACCTACCCGGTCAACGAACTGGGTATAGCTACCAGTTCGTTCAATTCGTTCACGAACGGGAGATCTCTCTCTCCTTCAGACTCAAAACAGAGCCATCTCGGTCAATGATGCTATTATATTCGTTCGTTCGATCCAACCAATTACATGCCCCTTCTAAACCCGAGCTGAAATGCTATTTGCTGACGTGAGTCACGTGACGCAAATGAGATGGGATGACGTGACGCAAATAATCAATACTGCCATATTTTTTTATGTTTCACAGTTTTTAAACAAACAAAAGTGCATGACATGACTAACATAATGAAATATTTTTTTATTTAAAAGTATGTAACTGTTCAAACATAAAACAACAATAATATAAATAAATAAAACAAAATGATAAAAAAAAAAATAAAAAAAAAATAAAACAATAATATAAAAAAATAAAACAAAGAACCAGTTGTTCGAACGACGAACGTAATAATGAGACGAGATGTATGTATGTAACAGTTCATTTGACTCTTTCAAACTCAAAGCAACTCAATGAAGGGCGTATTCGTTCACTAGATTCAACAAATCACATGCTCCGTCCTCGTATCATACTCGAAGGCTATTGTCTCGAGGTTTAGTCATTCTTTGACAGATGAAACGGTCCAGAGCTACGCATGCGCGCAATAGCGGCGCGCTGCGGTGGAGGGAGGAATTTCAGTGAACGAGAAATATGAGTCAATGGATTACCTAAAAGATTTGTTCAAAAAGAACGATTCGTTCACGAACGTAACATCACTAGTTGGCTAATGCCTAAATTTACGTAAATCCAACGTATCGTTTTTTTTTTAGTGTAGAAGGATGTCTGCCTAATAATTTACTTTCCAGTTAAATGTTTTAGTTTGAGTTCAACAAGCATAAAAAAAAACACTTAATCAATGTATCGATTTCATTTAAACTATATTTGATCAAATTGAGTTGGCCCAACTCAATTAAATTTCATCGCATGAATTTGTTTTTTATGAGTTGGGCTGCACATATTTATTGGATGGAAATCCTTCCCCTCAATTAAATTGAGTTCATCCAATGAATAATTTTTTGAGTGTATTTGAGAAAAACATTTATTTCATAATGAGATATTTTCCCATTTTCAATTGTTTTAGTTAATTGAAAGGTTCGATTTTTTGTGATTTTTTTTAAATAAAAGATCAAAAGACTTAATAATGCAGCTTTATTTTCAGAGCCTTCTTTGATCATATTTATCAAGGGTGCCAACAATTCTGATATATTGTTAATTTTAGGCCCTGTGTACATATACATCCATACATATATACACATACACATATACACATATACACACACACACACACACACACACACACACACCTCGAAAAGGTTTTTGACCCCTAACTGTTTTTTGGGTTTTTTTACATTATTTGCATATGTCACACTTAAAAGATTGAGATCAAACTAATTTTAATATTACACAAAGATAATGCAAGTAGATACAAAATGCAGTTTTTAAATTATTATTTCATTTATTAAGGGAAAGAAAAAAAATCTGTCCAAACCTACCCGGCCCTACGTGAAAAATGAATTGCCCCCTCCTCTTAAATCATGAAAGAACTGTGATTAACCACTTTATTTTAGAAAACTGTGTTAAATTTCACTACCCAGGCCTGATTACTGCCAGACCTGTTGAATCAAGAAATCACTTAAATAGAACCTGTCTGACAAAGTAAAGCATGCTTAAAGAACAGCACATCAAGAAAAGAAAACTTGAAACAGTAATGAACCTTCCCAGGAGTGGCTGTCCTACCAAAATTATTCCAAGAGTGCAATGTCGATTCATCCAGGAGGTCAAAAAAGAACCCAGAACAACATCTAAAGTACTGCAGGCCTCACTTGCCTCAGTTAAGGTCAGTGTTCATGATTCAACAATAAGAAAGAGTCTGGGCAAAAACAGCATCCATGGGAGAGTTCCAAGTCAAAAGCCATTGCTGACCAAAAAGAACACAAGCTTGTCTCACAGTCACATTTGCCAAAAAATATTTTGATTATCCCCAAGACTTTTGGGCAAATATTCTTTGGACTGTTTAGACAAAATTTGAACTTTTTGGAAGGTGTGTGTCCTGTTACATTTGACGTAAAACCAACACAGGATTTCATAAAAAGAACATCATATCAACAGTCAGACATAGTGGTGGTAGTGTGATGGTTTGAGGCTGCTTTGCAGCTTCAGGACCTGGACGATTGCCATAATTGATGGAACCATGAATTCTTCACTCTATCATAAAATCCTGAAGGAGAATGTCCGGTTGTCAGTTTGTGACCTCAAGCTCAATTATGGTTTATGCAGTGTAACGGAGGTCGTCTTGTCCCAAAATATAACAAAAGGTTAAACGCACAAAAAAAAAAACTATCTGAAGCGGGAATCGAACCCCGATCACACGCGTGATGACGCAGAGTCCTAACCGCAAGACCACGTCTCGTTGACAAATAGAGCTGCACTCAGTCTGTATTCGACTCAGACCGAAAGCCTCAAAGGGAGAAAAAAAAACAAACAAACAAAAAAAACACAATCAGTTATTGTTGTTCGGGCGCCAGACAAGTATATTATACCCGTCACATTTTTATATTAATTTCATCCCGGATAGCAACGGACAACCAAACCATCCGCTACATACAAACAAGAGGAAGACAAAACAAAATACGAACTACAGGAAGAATACGTAATTTTCTTTGTTTTAATGAGGTACCGTTTTTATATTCTAGACAGGTTTTATTATTATTATTATTATTATTATCTCAAAGCACTACAATTCCATTCAAAAAAAAAAAAAAAAAAAAAGGAATTAATCGAGCAAAACCAAATAAGACAAAATAACACTTTTCAAATATGCATAAATGAGTGAAATGTGTATGTGTGACTAGTGAGTGGAACACTGACCAAGCTGGCAGCACGGATGGCTAAGAGTGACTCGGGAATATTAGCGGCGGCAGCCGGTCTTGGCTCCTTTGATAGGAGTATGGTTCGAACCTCCCGTTCAATCCCAGATGTTAAAAAGAGGCATTCACTGGCCAAGAGAAATGCCCTTTAGCAACAGGCTAAACAGGTAGCACCACCTCCTCTCCACAATCCGCACACTCCGAAAACGACGGATTCACCCGCAAGGACTGCCTCCAAAAAGTACGTAACTGGTCAGACCAACCTCTTTCCGGTCTCTAAACCTCACACTATATACACATAGACTCCTCCTCTTAATTAGTGCTGCTTCCAATCCAGATATAATATCATTTGGAAGGCGGTGATAGAAAAAAATAAATAAATAAATAAACAAAGGGGCAGTATAGAAAATATCTGTAATGCCACAGCAGGTTATGCAGCAGCACAATGATCCCAAACACACCAGCAAGTCCACCTCTGAATGGCTCAAGAAAAACTAAATTAAGGTTTTGGAGAGGCCAAGTCAAAGTCCAGACTTAAATCCAACTGAGATGCTGTGGTATGACCTTAAACCAGGGGTGTCCAAACTACGGCCCGCGGGCCATCTGTGGCCCGCTATCACTCATGTGGCGGTGAATTTCCAAGGTGCATTTTTAAAATAATAATTTTTAAAAAAAGCCTACATATACGAGACAAATAAGAAAGCCCTCCAATATCACATAGTTAAAGCTGTTCTATAAGCAGCCGTGGGGAAAAATGTCAACAAAATATTGTCAGACACTGACAGACTGTTACAAGAAACACCTACAATAAATGATATCTGCCAAAGGGGCAAAATCTGTTGAATCTACTAGATTTATACAAAAATGTGAGTGGGAATGGAACTTGCCCATGCAAAACTGACCACCACAATGCTTGTGTGCTGCTATGTGTTAGCTAAGGTACTCTGGGTGAATGTTAGTGTGTTGCTATGAGGTTGCTACTGGCTGCTTACAGACACAAGAGATTCTACACTGGAAAATTTGTGTAGAGTATATAATACCACATTAAAAAGCCTAAAGCAGTGTTGATTCTGCTAAGAAGAAGCTGGATCCAGACCTTTTGCTGGCACTGCACCAGTTCCATGAGGTTCTGCGCTCCTGGTGAAAGGGTGGTGCCCATCTCCTCCATCAAGGTCTGCACACGCTGAAGGTCGATGCCTGGGTCTATACTCGGCCCACCTTGTCTGTCCTTGAGCATCTCCAGTCCCACACCCACATGGGCGATAGCCACAGATGAGCGGCCACCGAGAGAGAGCAGCTGTACGGAGACACAACATTGATGCTCAGCCGACAGAGATCAGTTTGTGTTTGTGATGACAGCCTGCATATTACTTCCAGCTTTCCTTACCTTCACCTCACAGGATGCAACAGGGTTTTCTAGCACTAGATGTTTCCTGTAGAAATGCCTATCATCTTCAGAACTGACCCCCAAAAAAACAACAACAGAAGAATCAGCAAGAGTCGTTATAAATAGTCTATAATATTGTAAAATAATAAATATTTCACCAATTCAAAATAATAATGAACAATCTATAATCAGACCAATTTATTTATCTGTTGTTTATTTAGTAATAATATAATGCATTTTTATTTAGCCTTTTTAAAGCTACAAATTAATGCACGTTATACAGTATATAAAGTAATACAGACCTCATAAAAATGTCAAAATGTTTATTTTTGTTTGATCAGCAGTCACTTAGTTTGAATGGGATAAACACTTTTTAATAGGACAAATAGACATCTTTTTTTTTTTTGGCCTGAATACAAACAGTGATTCAGTGATGTTATTTGTATTTTTGTGTCATTTAACTTTTTAGTTAAAAAGATTATTTAACAATTTTTAATAATTAATTCTTTGCATATAAATAACCAAAAATGGCCATGGGATTTTTTGTTTAACACCCTTTGTTAGAATTATAATCAATATTAGTAACAAAATGTTAAAGAAATTAGGGATTTGTATAATATGAAACCTTAGATATTTATTACTTTACATATTTACTATATTTCCAAAAAGGTCATTTTTAAAAACAGCATTTCAGATATATTAAACCATTATTTTATTAAAACTGTTATATTGTTAAAGTGCTTAACTGTTCAATTTTAATACTGACCAAAATTATAAAGGCAACTTTTGTTTTTGTCCCCATTTTTCATGAGCTGAACTCAAAGATCTAAGACTTTTTCTATGTACACAAAAGGCCTATTTCGGTCAAATATTGTTCACAAATCTGTCTAAATCTGTGTTAGTGAGCACTTCCCCTTTACAGAGATAATCCATCCACCTCACAGGTGTGGCATATGAAGATGCTGATTGGACAGCATGATTATTGCACAGGGGTGCTTTATGCTGGCCACAATAAAAGGCCACTCTAAAATGTGCAGTTTTACTGTCCGAGGGGGTCCAAAAACCAGTCAGTATCGGGTGTGACCACTATTTGCCTCACGCAGTGCAACACATCTCCTTCGCATAGAGTTGATCAGGTTGTTGATTGTGGCCTGGGGAATGTGGGTCAAATAATAGCTTTTAATCTTTTATATCTGCCTTATGTTCAACTGTCTCAATACTTTTGCTCACATCAATGAGTGGGGTGAACTCTAGAAGTGCTGTTCTTTTTATTTGGTAAAGCATGTATGTGTTGAAACAGCTAATAATAAAATGTGGCATTCTGTAGTTTTGTCTCATAGTCATCTTTTAATCATATTTGCAAATGTCTTGACTTCAGAGCCAACAGAGCAATTTTGTCTTTACTGTTCCAATACTTATGGAGAACACACACACATATATATATATATATATATATATATATATATATATATATATATTTGTATTATCTCCCTTGAAGTAAGTAAAAAGCTATCAGTGAAAAAAAAAAAATACCCATCAGTGTGTGATCTTTGAACTTCCTCTCCACGGCAGGTGCCACAGTATTCTCCAGACAGTGAGTACACTTCAATAGTGCGGGCTTCACTGACGATCTGAAGACTGCTGATCACAGATGCAGAGTTAGGTGTGCACAGAAGTGTGACAACACATGGCAAGCCCTCCTCAGCTCTCTCCAGACAGACAGGGTCACACCTGTGAAAAAAATGCATGTTCAAGTTCAAGTTGAGCTTTATTGTCATTCCGCTACATGTAGGGTAGAGCCCTGCATTTCGGGCCGGGCCCAACGGGCCCTGACTTTTTTACGCCTCTAGGGCTGGGCTTCGGGCCAATTTTCACAGTTCAGACGCGGGCCACTGTTTTGGGTTTCTCCTTATTTTTATATTGTAGACATCCATCGAATAGTGATGGAAAAAAATTGCCACGCTGGTGGAAACAACACGAGACCGTGCTGCCGCGACTGAGAGCAGCTCGATGGTGTTTAGTGTCCCGCAGCAGCAGGTGCGCAAGTGACTTCAGCGCAGCTGAATAGTTCTGCGTTCAAATGCACGCAATAGGCTAAAGCTTGCTGCAAAACCCCAGCAAACATAACCATGAATGTGTCTGCGGGAAATAGTAAGGATATATTTGAATTATTTCCTAATAAACTAATGTTTTCTGAGTCTGTGTTGTAAGGATGAAGTTGCTGATCCTAACTCGCCGTCTCCTCATTAGACGCGCCTTTACAGAGAAATGCATCTTTATTGATTATAATTAAGATTATAATAAAAGTTTTTGTTTTCAATTTTTTTTTTTTTCGTTAAGTGATAATTTAAAGCTTTCTATAGATATATTTATCATGTCTGTGAGGCATGTATTCGCTCAGCTTCGGTTCATTTTTGTGAAGCGCTCCTTTTCAAGACTGCAGAAAGCGCATCATGTTTGTTTTCTTTGTTTAATAAAAGAACTACCTTTTTGTTGGTATTGTGAGTGCACACAAATACAAGTAGACCCTTTACAAGTCCGAATTATGTATTACTCTTACCTTTATCAAAAAATTAAATAAATAAAAATAAAAAAATGACGGCGTTGGCTATTTTAATTTGTTTCCACTGAAAACAATGCAAGTTTGCGCTGGTGCCTCCATGCAGAGCACGCTTTAGCTTCCACTCTCCGCACAAACTTAGATATAGGCTAGCGCACATTATTATTATAGCGCAGGTTTAATGTTCAAGTATGTAACAATGTTTAAACTGTTTTAGTACATCTTTAGATTTTATTTTACGCAAGTCGTGATGATATGAGGATAAATTGATCAAACATAGGCTATGATCAGCTCATGCAGCTGGCCGCTTGGTCATTAGCCTACTTAAAAAAAAAAAAAAACTTATAGTCTATTTAACGAACAAAAATGCTCCAAACATTTTTCTAAATTAACTTAATAAAAAAACGAAACAAAATATAATAATTTTGCCATTACACACAAAACTAAACTATTTTAATAGCCGAAACAGTAGTATAAACTGCTTTAGGAGAAGGGGGGGAAAAAAGATGGGCTCAGGTCGGTAATTCCGATAAGCTGTTGGACGTGGGCCGGGCTAGGGCCTCAATTTGAGTGAAAAAAATGTGGCTTAATTAAGATAAATTTTTATTATTTTATTGTAAAATTGCACAGATCAATAGCATATTAAAGGAATAGCTCACCCAAAAACGAAAGTTTGAAGAAAATGTATCTGTCATCATGACATCCAAGATGTAGATGAGTTTGTTTCTTTAGCGGAAAGAAAGATTTAGAAAAAAATAGTATTACATCACTTGCTCACCAATGGATCACTAGATATTAATTGATGGACTGGAGTTGTGTGGATTACTTGTGGATTTTTTATCAGCTGTCTGGACTGTCATTCTGACGGCACCCATTCACTGCAGAGGATCCGTAGGTGAGCAAGTGATGTAATGCTACATTTCTCTGAGGTCACAGGATTGAGTACATTTTCAGCAATTCTGTGGGTGAACTATATTCTTTTAATATTAAGTATTTTTAAATAACTTATTAATAGGTTGGCTTTATAGCCACCAGCATCAACTAAAACGGACTCACCTGTCATGTTCAAACCTGCAGTCATCGCTTGGACTGTTGTCTTGTGTTGTGGTGAAAACATCAGACAGCTGTTTCTGTGATGAGCACAGCCATGAGCTGCGTGCAGAGATCACAGCATCTTCACTCGAGGACATCCTGATAAATGATCTTTCACTGCCAGCCAAAAATATATATTCACACGCCAGCCGCAATGTGCGCTGGATTAAACCGGTTGTTCTAACACAGTTAGGGTCAGCTGCATTATATACTGTACACTAAAATCTAACCATTTCAGTTTTGTCGCTCCTTAAATTTGCAGTGCGAGGAGTTGAAATACATATTAACGTTAGATGAAAAAACACTCCATTAGCGCACTGCTGGCACTGTTATTCGTTTAATAAAAGCAATTATACAGTCTTTATATAAACATAACTCAATCTAACAACATCCATTCACATCAACATTATCACATGCTGAATAAACAACAGCGACGGCAGCTGCTCCAGGACCCACAGAGACACCCGTGCATACGCCTGAGTAAAATACTAACGAATAATGCGTGATTCCATCACTTATTTAATGTATACATGAAAATGAATGGATGGATGAATGAAAATAGTATAGTCCTCCAGTAGCTTTAGGTAAATAAACTACTTTGATCATAAGACATAGTCTGAAGCTAGAAACAGAAAGAAACAAATAAACACATTTTTGTCCAGACAACAGTAGCCTAAAGTTGGCAAGATATTTGTTGTTGGAAAGAAAATTAATATAACGGTTAATTTAACTTTTTGTTGTTGTTGTAAGACGAAAGAGGCATGACTAGGCTATCTGTGGATGTGGATCTATATGTTTTAACTCTGTTTTATCCTGTTAAAATTAAATAAATATTGGAAAGTGGATTAAAATGTTACATTTGTTCCTTACAGCCTCCATGAATGCGGCTCTGAGCGCCCCCTGGAGGAATAAACCATTTGTGTCATTGTGATTATACTTATCCCCAATAAAATACACAATAACATTAGAAGCACAAGAACATATGGGTACAGTAAAATAAATAAATAAAAGATCATTAAATAAGTAAACACATAAATAAATCATATAGTCATACACATTTTAAAATCATACAAGTTACAACTTATTTATGATTTTAACTATGATTGGAGGTTTTAAAAGATGAGATTCTTTTAAGTGATGAGAAAAGTAAAAGTATCAGAAGCGAGTATTTGACAATTAGGTTTAAAGTTAAGACTGCCCAGTACTATCAGGTGACATACTTCATTAGGTCAATATGTTTAGCTTTGTGTCTCAGGCCAGTTTTCATAGATTGAGTTGAACTTTTTGAGCAGTAGCTTAACACTACTTAATATTCATAGGCCCGGTTTCACAAACGGGGCTTAACCTAAGCCAGGACTAAAATTAAGATATGTAAGCAACTTTTACAAAAACGCCTTGGAAGAAAACAAGGTGTGCATCTTGACACATTAACAATGAGACCTATTGTAAGATATGTCAGAGCAAGATATTTTCAGTTGAGACTGCTCAAACATGCATTTTAGCCTGGGACTAGTTTAATCCTTGTCTGTGAAACCGGGGAATAATAACTTAACCTTATACTTAGGTCCATAGTGGACAAAAATGTCCATGAAATGTCCAAAAAACGGTCAAGCTTGGGAGCACTGGGATTATTGTTGAAGTAAAAGAAGTTTAAAAAGTGAAAATAAATAAATAAATTATACAGGTACAAGTTTATGAAAATGATTTACGAACAATATTTTATATTTTATGTTATGAATATTTTTATATGAAACATGTTGAACTCTACCTGCTAGAAAATCAAATCCATAAATCTAAACAAGTTGTGCTCCAAATTTGAGGTTGATATCTCAAAAAATGAGCTTTCAGTAAGATTTTGTTTGGACGCAGTGCCAAATTGTCCCCATTAGATGCCAGCAAAACTCCGCTGGTGCACACACTGCTTGGATTCGTGATTTGCAGTAGTTTCTCTCTCTCAGTTTTTACAAGAACACACACAATTTTTTATGACATCCATACCAACACACCCACACAATTATAGCTGCATTATTTTACAATTGGCTCTATAATATGCAGAAGCAGAAAACAGGAATAAAGCAAGCATTTGCTTGCTTAAGACCAAACCTGAAAAAATGGCACCATATGGTAAAAAATTAAATTTTGAAGCCTTGCCAACAGAATGAAAGCCTATTAGCAAAAATTGCATCATAAAGGCACAGTGATTAAAAATAGTAGTTTTAATAGTAGTTTTTACATTTTTGTTCAAAAGGTGCTGAGTGTTTCACTTTTCTGTACCTAGTGTAAAATAGATTTATTAAAGGAAATGAGGGTAAATTTTAAGATCAGTCATTGTTTCTTTCAGTTGAAACAGCTCAGACTTGAGCTATTTTTTGTCTGTGAAACCGAGGGTACATGTGCATGTCCAATATGTTTATCTATGCTTCTATAGCTCAGAATCAAGAGTCATTGTCAGAAAGACAATAATATGAGAATGTCGCTCCACCTGTCTGACTGCTCGTGCACGCCTCTCGCTCACCTGAGATCCGGCGTTAGTCATGAGGAACATCATGAGGCGACACATTTACATCTTCATTCTCGTTATCACAAACTTCTTGATTTGCCCAGGTAAGACAAATTCACTAATTTATGCTTGATGTTTTCATAGTCATGACTTCATTTACACACTATGGAGGAAGACATACAAGGAATCGTCGTGTTTAACCGACAACAAACTGCTGTTAAAGTCTCTATTGTTTTGTATCAATCATACTGGGAGAATAACTACTTGACAATAGATAGTTTTAAACTTAATCTAACTATGTTCAATTAGATTCAAATGACACTATTAGAGTTTTAAAACGGCTCTGTAATATTACCAAAACAATGTAGTCCAATAACTAGGCTACATCCAACGGAATTGTCCATTTTTCTGTCCCTAGCCTTTACAGAAATTTTACACGTGAAAAACACTTTATGGTTACGATTTCTTTAGATTTTATTTTTTAATTAATTATATAGAATTCCATGCACCACAAAACTGCTCGTCCCCACAGCCATGTACAGAGAAAAAGTGCTTTATTTATTTTGAGGTCCAAAACAGGTTTCTACCATTTCAAAATACAATAATGTATCCATAACTATCAAATATGTGATGTAAATGACATTTAAAAAAAAAAAATGTATAAATATTATAAAATATATAATGGAGTTGTTATCGTTTAGCAAAAATCTGGTTTCACCTTCCTTATGGGTAAGTAAATGCACAAAAAAGATCAACAAATCATTAAGCTGTCATTTATGTATATTCATAAAGTCAAAAGGTAATCTAAAAATGTGGTTTAAGTATAAATATTAGAAAAATAAATAAATTTGAAGACAACTTGCCATACCAAAAGTGGACATTTCTGTAGAATGACCCAAATAACAACAAGGCTATATAAACGTATATATCTATATACATATCTATTAAAATAGATATAGAAGATGCATGTATCAATATATACTTAAAGGAATAGTTTACTCAAAAATGAAAATTCTGTCATCATTTTCTCACCCTCAAGTAGTTCCAAACCTCTATGAATTTCTTTGTTCTGCCGAACACAAAGGAAGATATTTTAAAGAAAGTTTGTAATTACGCTGTTTTGAGGCACCATTCACTTCCATAGTAGGAAAAAAAATACTATGGTAGTCAATAGTGCCCCAGAACTGCTCTGTTTCCCACATTCTTCAGAATATCTTCCTTTGTGTTCAGCAGAACAAAGACATTCATACAGGTTTGGAACTACATGAGGGTGAGTAAATGATGACAGAAATTTCATTTTGGAGTAAACTATCCCTTTAATGTGAACAAAACTCGCTCCTGTAAATGATCAAACTCCTAGATATAGCTCATTATTTATTCAGACATTCTTTCAGTTGTATTTATGTGCATCTTGTGTTATATGCGTTCATAGTCCAGACCACAGACCAGACTTCATATGCAAAAAAGTATGATGTGGTCAAACCTCAGCTTCTTCATGAGCGCTGGAAGAGGCATGCAGACCCTTCACACACACCTGCACAGGTATAAAGCACTATTAACGGTGTCTGGAAGTAAGTTAAAGATGATGTTTTCTGCATATTTGAAAAGGATGTGTCTGATTTCAGGATAAACATGCTGACAGCATTACATACTCGGTCATGATCGATGGTCATGAACATATACTGCATCTGACAAAGAATACGTAAGAACTGTAGAAGGAGTTTGACGGAAATATTCTTTGAAATAGTGTTGTTTAATGATTAAAAATTGAAACTTGATCTCTTGTTCTCCCAGACACTTTTTATCGAAGGATTTTGTTGTGTTGTCTCATGATGTGCGGGAGAAAGAGAACGCAAACACAGAAAAACTGGTGAGAATTGTTTCTGTGTCACCACACGGCGTGTTTCAGAATAAGGAAATTGGATATTAAAAAAATACATTCTAGTCAGTGGACATTGGTCAGCTAGCCTTGAAAACAATGAGTCATGTGGTGTCTTTATGAAATCATTAAACAAAATATTAACCGTAACACATAGTATTGGGAAACAAGCTGTAATAAAACTGGTTTTGTTCCAGGACCTTTGTCATTATCAAGGACATGTGGAGGGTTATGAAGACTCTCTCGTAGCTCTCAGCACCTGTGAAGGTCTTAGGTAAGCATGTTGATTAAACTTTCAGTGTCTAAAATGCATTCTGACTGGTTGGTTGGGTGCCATAATTTCTTTTTAAACTGAATTATTGAAAGTTATTACTGTGCTAGCAATGCAGCTCTGTATTAAAATTCCTCTTTTTGCTTCTCTCCACAATTTTGTCACTTGCAACTCACAATTGCAAAAGCACCCTATCTGTCATCGGTCAGTTAATTAATAGATCAAGCTAGAAATTTTTGGAAGGGTTGGTCTGTTCTTTTTTAATGCATCTAACAATCTAGCTGCCTCTACAGAGCAAACAGATCATTGTGTTTTGTTCTAAGCTCCTAAATTCTAAACTTTTCTTAAACATTAACACTAGATGGCGGCGCGATCGATCGCAGCGGCTGCTCCAGGTCCCAAAGACGGTGCTTTTATGTCGTTTAATGTCATCTGTTCGTCTCCAAATAGTGTCAGTTTACCGCTAACTCTTAAGGAAATCACCCCAGAATTCATCTATGATCGCCAAAGTCTTTTGGATATCAGCAATGCATACGAACATCAACTCTCGCCGGCGGCTACTGAGAAGCTACGAGGCCTTTGTTTACTGCTGGAGCCAGACCTCGAGACCGCGGCCTCGCCTACTGACGCTACCCGCACAAGGCAGCGTCGCAAGCGGTGTGAGAGAGTACGGAAGCGTGGTAAGCGCGGAGGTATACGAGCTAGGCTAAGAGCTAACCCCTCAAGACCGGCTCTTCCAACACTCATGCTCTCAAACGTCCGCTCTCTGGAAAACAAACTGGACTTAATTCAACTCAGTCGATCTACACAGCATGAGGCAAGGGACTGTTGCGTGTTTGTTTTCACCGAAACATGGCTAAACGACAACATCCCGAACTCCGCCATTCAATTGCACGGGCTAACCAACTTCCGAGCGGACAGAGATTCATCACTGTCTGGTAAGACACGCGGAGGTGGCTTGTGTGTGTATTATCAAAACACTGTTCATCGCTGGTGGAGTTCATGTTTGTGAAGTGTCGACCGTTCTATCTGCCACGGGAGTTCACGGCCATTGTTATCGTTGCGGTTTACATCCCCCCGTGTGCAAACGCTAAGGACGCGCTTCGTGAACTGTATAGCGCCATCAGTGAACAACAAACAAATAACCCTGACGACTTTTTCATCATAGCCGGTGACTTCAACCACGCAAACTTAAAGACAGTTTTGCCAAAGTTCTACCAACATGTGAACTTTGCAACAAGGGGAAACAACACACTGGACTTTGTTTACACAACAGTAAAGAACGCTTACAAGGCTGAACCCCGCCCCCACCTCGGGTACTCAGACCACATCACTGTTATGCTAATCCCAGCATACAGACCACTTCTCAAACTCCCCAAACCGGTTGAAAAGCAGATCACAGTATGGCCAGACAATGCCACCTCAGCACTGCAGGACTGCTTCCAGGACACAGACTGGAACATGTTTAAAGAGGCAGCCACCTACAACAACCACACAGACCTGAATGAGTACACTGAAACTGTGACTGCTTACATCAAAAAGTGCACTGATGATGTGACAGTCACCAAGACCATCACCACACGTGCAAACCAGAAGCCATGGATGACAGCAGAGGTTTGTGGGCTGCTAAAGACCAGAGATGAAACATTCAGATCAGGAGATAAAGCAGCCCTCAAAACAGAAAGAGCCAATCTGTCCTGTGGCATCAAAAAAGCAAAACGGTCATATGCCCAAAAAATCAACAACCACTTCACAGACAGCAGAGACACACGGAGCCTGTGGCAAGCCATTCAGACCATCACTGACTACAAACCCCCGCCATTTTGTCCCCACATGTAGCGGAATGACAATAAAGCTCAACTTGAACTTGACTTGAACTAGACTATATTTTGCTGTGCGAACACATTTCTTTCTAGAAGTTAGTTATAAATTTGAAAGGTGTTTTGCACCTCTAAATTAAATATGGCTTCTATTAAATATTGATGTTGTTTTGTTTGTTTTGTTGGAAGTGACTGTACAGTACTTGTTGTATTTTATTGAAAGTTATTACTGTGCTAGCAATGCAGCTCTGTATTAAAATTCCTCTTTTTGCTTCTCTCCACAATTTTCTCACTTGCAACTCACAATTGCAAAAGCACCTTGTATTTTATAAGGTTAGGCTGAATGTCACTTCACTTTAGTTCACAATATTGTGTAATAAGATTAATTCCGAAATGAACTTGACATTTTCCCTTTAAATTATTTTAATATGATCATCTGACCTATTAATACAAAGTTGTTTCTGTGTGTAGATATAAAAATTAAATTAACCAATCTAAACAAATGACTGACAAAAGTGTACTTCAGCAGTGTGGAAACCAGTCAGAAAATTTTACTTTGCGATCATCGCAATTTGAAAAATCATTGCAATTATTTATGTTTTATATCCTACATAATTAACTGGTAATGTAATGGAGGATATGGAGGATTTGTAAAGCATTAAATATAGACAGAAAGGCTGTTTTCTGTGTAAATGTGAATAGTGTGTAAATAAAGATATTTGATTATTATAGCAAGTGAAAATAGAAGTATTTTTATTGCACTTCGTTTAAGTAGTTAGATGCTATTTGTACTAAAGGGTCATCACACTACACTTTTCATTCCATTAAAATTCCATTTATGCGCATACCAATGCGGGAGACAGGAAATACAAGCTCATGCAAATTTCACTGCATTTCAAAGTTTGGTGAATTCTGACCTTTGAATTTGTGTCATAGAATATCTACATGTCGAGCATGACATTTTAGCTGGATTTAAATCTGCAGAATTGCAATATGGGAGTAGATTGCTTTTTTTTGTACTATATATTGAATTATGCCTTTAAAAAAAGATCCCACAGAGTTATCCTTTTATGACCATTGGTCAGTGTCTGTGGCTTAAATGTGAATAGACTTAGATGGCATTTATACTCAAGTGCAGGTAGTGGCAGATAATAATTGCACCTTAATGTACTTTGTATAACAATATGCAATAATAACAACATATTCAGTGAATATGATTGTATTTAGTAAAACTATAAGTAGATGCTACTTTATTGGAAACTTACATTTCCCTATGCCTAATTGAATACTACGCTATACTACATGCAAGGTCACATTTGCAAAACATCCGGTGAGATTTCATGGGTAAAACAGGTCCATTGTCAATAATGTAGCAATGTATAAAACACAGCTCTGTTTCAGACTAAGTAGCTTTTCGTTGTTAAACACAGTGTATTCTTATGGCCAGCTTGAACACTATCAAAATCAACGTTGTCTGAATTTTTCCAAGCGACGGTACATGTATTGTGCTTTTATTCTCCATGCCACTGCTCCTGTTATCAGACAGGTGTCTTGTAGGTGTGACAAGTGTGATTGACAGAGCTAGTGTAAACAGACTTTGCCAACAAGATTAGGATTATTTGCACTCAGTGTAAATAGACACTCTGTTAAATAGATCACTTCTCATAAGACTAGCAAAAGTCCTATCAACCTGTTACAGTATTGTTAGCTTTTAATGTTTTTTGAGGGCCTTTAGGTCAAACATTAGGTTTTAAACATTGTGTATTTTGTTTCAGGGGGATCATTCTTATTGGCGATAATAGCTATGGTCTGGAACCCATCTTGCACTCCAAAGCCAATGAACACCTCCTCTTCCTGTTGAAGGACAGTCAATCAGAACCATTTGTATGTGGACTGGCCAATGAGACGTCTTCCAGCGAGGACCACTCTCATTATGATGACATGTCCATGTTTATACGGGTTGGAAAATATGTCTTGTTATATCAATATTTTTATGTTGCACAAACACATTTGACACTTCATTTAATCTACTGAATCTGCAGGAAAAACGAGCCTTACCTCAGACCAAATATGTGGAGTTGGTGTTAGTAGTGGACCACAAAAGGGTGAGTTTTAGTCATTAGATGTCTCTGTTTTTGGAATTATCTTTTCATCATTGTGTAGTTCTTACAGGTGTGTTTATCTGTTCTCAGTTCGTCTTCAAGAACAGTAATACAACTGCTGTGCGTGATGAGATGGTCCAGTTGGCTAACTTGCTGGATACGGTAAGAGTTTTAGCTACAGATAAGGTTATTGTCAGGAGAAGCCCAACCCTAACCTCAGTCAATAATATATTAAGACTATTGTAATGTGCCAGGGCAGTTCTTATCGTGACTGATGTTTATAGACTGATGTAATGAAATATTTGTGGCTATTTATGTGCTCACCCCAGTACTACAAAGAGCTGAATATCCGGATAGCACTGATTGGCTTGAAGATTTTTGACAAGAAGAACCCCTTCGATGTAGATAGCAACCCTCAGGAAGTGTTGAGCAGCTTTGTGCAATGGAGAAAGAAAGAACTGTTACCTGAACTTAGGCATGACGTGGGACAGCTTATTGTGTAAGTACTCCATCATATCCTGTAGCTTTGGTTTTTCAATAAATAGTTCAATAAAATATTTGTTCACTCTTGAGCAATGATTGTTTCCTATAGATCTAGCATTAGTCAAATAAAAGGAAATCCTACTCCAAACTCACTCCATTGGTTGGCCCAGTGTGGTCCTGTCTGGCCAAGTTAGCTCATAGAATTTTGATTTTTCTAGAGCACTTTCAGAAACTACAGTAAGTACCAAAGTACTGATGAAAGTAATACATTTAATCAAATGCATGCAGCCAAAAATGCATACAGATTTACTAGCCGTTTTCCTTTTAGATGGCAAAATTTACTACGGTTTGCGGTAGTCAGTTTACTTTGTGCCAATATGTCACATCTCAAAAAGCGTGTCTTGGTACATTATGCAGTTGACATGGCTGGGATAGTTGCTGATTTGTGCTTCTTGGTAGGCTGTGTTGGTCATTATGGACAGGAGTTTAGTGCATCTGTGTTCCAATCCCGTCTATGCTTTGATGGGACTTCGGGCTCTTGCTAATTTACCTTGTTTAGTAAATCTGGTTCTTAGTCTTTAGTTTGTAGTGTTGTCTATCATAATTTGAGCATTTGACATCCTCAGCTTTGTCATAAACATTATTAGGTGGCAAAGGATTAGTTGATCTTCCTCAAGTGTGGAAAATACTAAATACACTAATGACTGATCTTGTCTGTTTTATGTTCATCTCTTTCCCTTTAAACTCACCCTATTGTGTTTTATACACAGATTAATAAAAAATAAAAACCCACAAAGAACATTTGTAACTAACATACATAACATATCTAACTCATTATTAAATGGTTCTTGTTTCTGATTGGCTGATTGATTTCACTTAACAAATTCATTGATCCAGCAGCTCAACTTTTAGGCTTGTCACAATTCCCACACTTGCAGTCTTGGCTACTTGAGAGCGTTTATGCAACAGGAAGAAAGTGCAAAAAAGGTACTTATCCAGAGGATAGGATTTTTGAATGAACCCAGGGTGAGAATGATCACGGGAAAGGTAACAGGAAATAGACAACACTATGAGTGCTATTATTGTTATAGCTGTAGTGTGGTGCTGTTCTTTTAGGACTAGAATTATTTTATTTATCTTTATCCTCAGTAATCTGCTTGATGTAATGAGTCTTTAGCAAAAATCCTCACTTTCTGAAATCTCCGAAGTACATTTACAGTTTGAGAATGTAGTCCTTCCCATTTCATTTATTGGTAACACTTTACAATGAATAATCATGTACTAAATTAATTCTTGATTCAACACATACTAATCATTATTAAGGGAGTTAACTAATTATGAACTATCCTTAACTACGACTGGAGTCATACAGATTCATGCATCAATAACGGCAGCCTTAACTACATGTTAGTACATATTTGATAGTTAATGCAATAATTAACATATTATAAAGTCAGAGTACTTCGTATTCCTTCTTAAAGAGGCTGTTTGATTTAGTTTACCCATAAATGTTAATTATTGCATTAACTATCAAACATGTACTAAAATGTAGTTAAGCCTACTGTTATTGATGTATTAATCCGTATGACTCCAGTTGTCGTCCAGTTGTTTATCCAAAGCGACTTACATTGCATTCAAGTTACAGTTTTTACATTTTATCAGCTCTTGCATGATCTGTGTCTCTGTTTCTTAAAGAGGCCGTTCAGGAACGTACCCTGGAGGTGTGCTCGGCATGGCCTTCGTAGGGAGCGCGTGCTCTGCGAACAGCGGCGGAGGAATCAATGTGGTTAGGACATTTTTAATGCATCAGTCATTTTGACTATAATACTAATAAAACTTGACTATATTAGAATGCTCTTAAAGGAACACTCCACTTTTTTTGGAAATAAGCTCATTTTACAACTCCCCTAGAGTTAAACAGTTGAGTTTAGCTTAGCATAGATCATTGAATCGGATTAGACCATTAGCTATTACCATTAGGTCTAATCCGATTCAATGATCTATGCTAAGCTAAAAGTGCTACAGCCAGACCCGTAGATTGGCTGAATGGATTCAAAAACTGTAAAACTCAACTGTTTAACTCTAGGGGAGTTGTAAAATGAGCCTACTTCCAAAAAAAGGGGAGTGTTCCTTTAAGTATTCTGAAACCTTCAGAGCTGATTGTTTTCAGAAAGCAGTAATCTAAAACCTGAATGATTTATTGATGGAAATGTGTGTTTGTGAACTGGTTGCCTGAGGGAAGACAAGCAAAAATGAATTGTTAAAATGTGACTAGTTTAATTGTTTTAAATGTCTGTGCTGCTGCATACTTGCTGCAAATACATTTAGATGCATACACTGTGGAAAAAAAAAAAAGAAAAAAGTTGAGCCAACTTAAAATTTTAAGGCAACCAGCTTCAGCAGATTTTTGAGTTCTCTCAGCTTATTTTTGTAGGAGATTCTCAACTTTTTGTTATATAAACTTAAAACAACAAGTTGAGAACTGCTGAAGCTGGTCCCCTTGAAATTTTAAGTTGGCTCAACTTTTTTCTTCGTTTTTTTTTTTTTACAGTGTATAATAGATGCAAGAAATTAATTCTAGTGTCATGTTCTTTTTTTGATTTTCACTGTTACATCATCACAGTTTAGTAACAACATTCTGCAGTGGTTCTCTACGGTGATTGCTCACGAGCTGGGCCATAACCTGGGCATGAGTCATGACATCGCTGGCTGTAGCTGTGGGAACTGCATCATGGCACCCACTGTTGGGTCAGTGGCTGCTGTTGTTTCATAAATTCTTCATTAGTGCAACTACTGTAAACATTATTTAAAACATAATTTAACATGGGAAAAAAATTGAAATTCTGTCATCATTTGCCTCACATTGTCCCAAACCTGTTTGATTTTTTTTTTTTTTTTTTTTTTATTCTGTGGAACACTAAAGAAAAGAGATACAGGTTTAGAATGACAAGATGACCGAATGGTAGTGTTTACTGAATTGTTTTGTTTTATTTTATTGCAAGTTAATAATAAATAGAAAATAGAATAGTTAAAAGTTAAGTTTTAATTTTTTTTTTTTTAACTTGTTAAACTATTACATTTGTTAAAAGTCGTTATGAATAAAATACTATTGGCCATCCTTAATATGCAAAAAAGTTTTCAGATTTAAAACTGATTTTTGCAAATATGCATTTTACTTTTTATTGATTTGATGTTGTTTTCCCAAATAATAATCAATTATAACAAACAATAAACCAAGTAGCGCATTTAAAAAATATATATATATATTAAATAAATTTAATATATTTGTTGTATTTCATGTAATATATTATAAGTAAATTAATATTAAGTAATTGCATATATAATAATATAAAGAAAAGAATAGTAAAAATTGTGTTAAAAGTAAAAACGTAAAAAATGCAAATCATGTAAATAAACTTTTGATGTGAAAGTGATAACGCAACATGAAATATATATATGTTTATTTATTTTTGTGACTTATAGTACTAATTACACATTTCTGGTCTTATTGTGCTCAATTCATCCAAGGTCGTCATTAAAAATATTTTTTCCTTCGTAATCTCTCATCAAAATTTGGGTAACACTTTGGTTTAGGGACCAATTCTTACTTTTAACTAGCTGCTTATTAGCATGCATATTTCTAGTATTTTGGCTGTTTATTAGTACTTAAAAGCACATATTAATGCCTTAGTCTGCATCATCCGTAAAAACTACCTTACTATTAATAAGCAGTAAATTAGGAGTTTTTTGAGGCAAAAGTCATAGTAATAGTAATAACAGGTGCCTAACTAACTAAAGTGTGACCAAAATTAGTTTTCAACTAAAATCCTTTCCAGCTGGCCTCATTACTTTTTTTGGTTGAATATCCTGTTGGACTCAGAAATACATATGATCATGCAAGTAAAATGGGTGTAGAGCATTTTAGAGAAAACAGGAGGCTTGTATGAAAACGTTCCTGCTGTCCTTGATGTGATGTTGTGTTTGGGTGTGAATGCAGAGGAGTGACTAAATTCAGTGACTGCAGTGAGAAAGCCTTCGAGAGGTTTATTCAGAGAGGTGGAGGGGCGTGTTTGAGGAACCCACCATTTCAAGACGGCATCATCTCAGTGGCCAGGTGTGGGAATGGCATTCTAGAGAGTGAAGAGCAGTGCGATTGTGGCACACCACAGGTATGTTTCAAAATTCAAGAAATTGTAATTTCCTGTTTAACAGTACACAGTCAAAGATTGAGTCTCAATAGAAGCACTTAATTTAAACTCATTTAAAATTGTACAAGCTCCGTTTAACTTTTTTTATTTCCATATATATATATGGAAATAAAAAAAGTTAAATGGAGCTTGTACAATTTATAGCGAGTTGCAATGAACTGTATTTCCAATGTTTTTTTCCAGTATGAGTTTATAAAGTTGTAGTCACACAGGTTTTTATGTCTGTTTTTAGTGCTCAACACAACTATGTATACGACTATGGCATGTGTTAAAGGCTTAGTCATCACTCATTAATCACTTTAGTTAATCTGAAACTCAAATGGGTGTTATTTAATTTCTACTTGTGCGTATTATTAAAAAAAGTATTTTCATGATAATCGAAATTGAATAATTTGCTCCACTTGGACATGATATTAAATTCTGGTGACTATAATGATCCTGCAGGAAATACACAAGTTAAATGTGTTATGTTTTCTTAATCTGACCTAACTAGTTGTCCTGTTTATTCAACTTTTGAATGTTCTGGGATCATTTAAAACCTAAATAAAAGAAAAAGACTCCATTAAATCCTTAATTAAAAAAAATAAAAAATGAAATAGATTTACTGTATTGTAGTCCAGAGCTTTTCAGTATTGTTGTACTGAATGCGGTGTTGCTGTTGTGCTGCAGGAGTGCACTAATAAGTGTTGTAATGCCACTACATGCACCCTCACTGAGGGCTCGGCCTGTGCTGCAGGAAGCTGTTGTGAAAACTGTCAGGTCAGACTCATCCTCATCACACACGTTCACATTGATCTAGCTATTTAAATGAGAATATACAAAGTATTCTACTGTTTTCTATCATGAAAATTATAATTACTATAGACTAAGCCAAACTTTATAGGGATAGTTCACCCAAAATTTTGTATTTGTATTTTAGCCAGAATTAATTGTCACGTTAAAAACATCTTAATTTATTACAGACACAGGTTTTTGCTTCACAAGATGTTAATTGATGGACTGGAGTCATGTAGATTACTTGTTGATTAATGTAATGTTTTTATCAGCAGTTTGAACTCTCATTCTGACGGTACCCATTCACTGCAGAGGACCCTTTGTTGAGCAAGTGTTGTAATACAAAATTTCTCCAAATGTGTTTGTGATGAAAAAACAAACTCCTTTACATCTCCATTTTTAGGGGAAACTGAATGGATGAAAAATATATTAAGCTATTTATTTAGCCTCTATTGATTTCCTTGCACTGCAAAAAAAATCATTTACTTATTGTCTTATTGTCCAGTATAAACATCTTGGCATTCTTAAATAAGGTACATTAATCTAAGAAGCAAAACTGGATTACTATTATTGTATGTGTAAATGACCAATGAACAAAACTTTAATAAGGTTTATTCTTAAAAAAAGTGAAATAAAACTGGTTTATTGTGAGCAGATCAATGTGGCCGGCACATCCTGTAGACCTTCCATCAACTTGTGTGATCTGCCAGAGTACTGCGGTGGAACATCTCCATTCTGTCCGGCAGATTTCTACATGATGGACGGCCTCCCTTGTGCAAATAATGCAGCCTTCTGCTTTGAGGGCCGTTGCCAGACATTTGACTACCAGTGCAAGCAGCTTTTTGGCTCAGGTACTTCTCATTGTTCTCATTTTTTTATCTCTTTATACTGGGTGATCATATGTCACTTTCTGTCTGTTAGAAAGCGGTCAACCTTTAAATGACATGCTGTGGTTTCAAATTTTATACAAAGCTTGTTTTGTATGTTTGAATTCATGTGTTATTTTTCTTTCTCTGTATCTCTGGCTTTTCAGAGGCAACTAAAGCAGATGATAAGTGCTTTAGTCATGTTAATACTCTTGGCAATGTGTTTGGGAACTGTGGATACGCTGGGTCTAATGCAAAACCTTGTGAAGTCCAGTGAGTACATTTCATTTTCATCAGTCAAAGCATGCATGTTTTACATTATTAAAAAATATCACTTGGTGTCGGTGACAGTAGCCTTGTGGCCAGCACGTCGACCTATAGCAGCATTGCGCTATGGGCGTTCCGAGTTCGAATCCCGGCTCCCCCTATCTGTCCTATGCTAATAAAGCAATTAAAAAAAAAAACAAATCAGTTGGGTGATTGATTCAATGCTAACTGTTACAAACCAATTGAGAACAATTATATGCATGTATATAAGTGTTCAAATAATTTCCACAATATTTAGAATTTTATATTTTGCTTTAAATACAGTACATACTGTACATCAGCATTTGTTTGACCGTAGACCAAAACACATTTTAGCTACTGTGATGAAACAATATCTTACTAATATTTTTCAGAAAACATATATTATGTATGTTTTGACACATTATTGTATTCAAAATATTTATTATTTATTATTATTTAAATATTTATTTAAATTGATTATTTGCTTCTAATTGAGTTTTTTTTTTTTTATAAGGATAGGACAGTGTATAGACGGGTGGGGTGGGGGCTCGAACTTGGGACACCCAAAGCACAGCGGCTCTAGCCTATATGTCAGCGCACTGCCCATAAGGCTATTGGTGCTGAATGTTAAATTGGGAAAACATGGCTTGCAACATGCTCTTGTAAATAACTCTTAAATAACTCCGTTTTACATGTTGCTTTGTTTTTTGTTCAACTAAAGAGCTGACTGAATTTATACTTCGTATTTACAGAAATGCTATGTGTGGAAAAGTCCAGTGCGTATTCGACAGCAACCACCCACCACCAGGAGCGACGGTGAGCGTAGTAAAAATAGAGGGAAACACAATCACCTGCATGAATGCTGACTTCAGCATGGGCCCGGATGTGCCAGACCCAGCCTATGTCAAAACTGGTTCAGTCTGCACTCTTGGAAAGGTTAGAATGGAGAAAACTAGTAATTTGTTTAGTAGGCTTATTGTGTCGCCTTAAAGTTTTGACATCTTACCTGTATTGGAACAGTTCAAACGTATTTTAATCAGAAATTACTTTAAAAGAGAGTTAACAGACAATTTGTTTGAGTGACTACAGTACAGATTTTAAATGGACTCTTGAAACAACAATGGTCATACCATTTGGAGTTTGATACTTCATTTTATTATAATCGGTGGCCTTTAAACAAACAGTTGAGTCCTGTATTTCTTTCTCTCAGGCGTGTTTGAACTTTACGTGTTTGGATTCTTCAGTTCTGGATCAGAGTAAAAAATGTGACTCCCAGAGAACCTGCAACAGCAATGGAGTAAGTTACTAATTACTTTTTTAAATCCATGTTGCTGGTGTTAATGTGAATGATTCATCAGTGCAGGTCAATCATTATTACTTTTTAGTCCCACTTTTCAACCCTATGTAGGAAAAACTATTCACTAAATAACCAATTAATCAACCCTAATTGGTTTTCAATGGTGTGGCTTTCTCATAGGTGTGTAATGATCAGTTCCATTGTCATTGTAATAATGGTTGGGCTCCACCCAATTGTGACAGAGCCGGCAGAGGAGGAAGTATTGATAGCGGCCCTGCACAGATCGGTAAGAGCACACTCATTCCTTCTCAGTCTCTAAATGAACAAAACACACACCAACATGTTTTAATGGTTATATCATCCCTTTGAAACTCTTTCCTCATAGATTACTCCCTGAGAGATGGACTCTTGATCTTCTTTCTTCTGGTGGTGCCAGTTTTGGTGGTCATAATCATTTTGCTCTACGTGTTCAAAAGAGACAGTCTCAGCCGCTGTAGAAAGCACGGTCCTTCCAAAAGCCAAAGGTCAATCAATCATTTTGCTATTACTTTTCATGGCATTTCAGTCTTGGAACTTATGTATTATGTTCAGTCTTTAATGTTTTAATATTGCTTCTTTCATTAGTAAACAGTGACTGATGGTGAAGTATTGAGTCGCGTAAATGCCACAGTCCGATTTTTCTGATTCTGTATACAACAGTATTCTGATTTCTCAAATTCCATTTGGAATCCAGAAGGAATTGTTTCCTAAATGTTTATGTGTATTTAACAGAGCATTTTTTAATATACATGCACCTCTGTTTAACTGTTCAGATTTGAATTCTGTTCTGCATTTTTATTTTTTTATTTTTTTTTAACATATTTGTAATATAGCTGCTTTATATTTGCAATGTTAGGAAATAAAAAGGAAAATCTGAGCATTTCTGTAGTGACAAGACAGCTTTTTTAAACAGAATTATTAAAATAAATTATTATTATTATTATTAACGATTGCCTGACCCTTTCCCTTTCATGGCG
This sequence comes from Barbus barbus, assembly GCF_936440315.1. NCBI lineage: Eukaryota > Metazoa > Chordata > Actinopteri > Cypriniformes > Cyprinidae > Barbus > Barbus barbus. The sequence continues at coordinate 12,429,709 of NC_136760.1, forward strand.
GTTTTGTTGAGCATTTTTAAAGATGAGAAGTGTTAGTCCTAATTAAAAAGTAATACAACTAATTACAGTAGCATTGTTTATTTATTAGCACCTACCACACCTTATGGTATGTGCAGAAATGGGCCCAATTAATAGCTAGAAGAGAAAGAGCAGTAATATTTTTAGACCAGCAACTTGAGATTAAAAAAATTCTGCTGCTGTGATGTCTACAAAACACACATTTACCAGTGCTTTCTGTGGGAAGGATAATAATGCCATTCTAATTGTATCAGACCGGCACATTCTGTACTGAGCCTCAGTTGCATAGAAAGGAGGCATATTTGAGCCGAAAATCACAACTGGCTTCATTTATATACACATAGCATGAGTTCTTGGTTAAGTTGGATTGTGAGTGGCATGTAAAGAAGGTGCAGGTTTGAAATATGCAACACAACTGGTGAATTCACCCTGAGATAGTTCATGTCAACAAACTCAGAAAAGTACTCAATGAAAATTGCTGCCAAATCTTCTGTCATGAATATTTTGTTTAATATTTCACGACAGGTCAACGAATGCAACAAATGGTCCATGGACTGTGCAGTCAAATGTGGAAGCAAACAGCAATGCAGCAAGAGCGTCCACCCCACAGTCAAGGACAGAGGTTCAAACCAATGTTATTTTAATATCTTTGATATTCTATTGTAGTTTTTGTTAATATTTTGAATTAGACTTTTTTTTTTTCCCCCTCATTTTTAGTTTCATTATTTTTACATTTGTCTATATAGTATTTATAATCATTTTTATTTATTAGTTTTAGTTTATTTCATTTGAGTTATTTTAATATTTGAACTTTAAATGAAAATGAGATGTCGTCTTGGGAACTTTTTAAATATTTTATTTCAGTTAAAGTTTATTTAATTTCATGTAACAATTTTATGTGTGTGTGGTTTTAGTTAATGATAATAACCGTTTTACGTAGTAAACCACTCACACAATTATACTTATAACTTATAGCCCTAACCCTGACATGACCCTAACAATAGAAACATGGCTACGAATACAGATCCAAATGAGCTGTTCTGTTCTTTGTGTGTGCAGATAATATAGAGATGTGCCAGAGATTACTGATAAATTCATTATACCTTGCTGTCATTTTCACAATTCTACTACTGTATGCCCTGACAACACACTGAAGTTACTGTAATGAACCACCCTGAACCCTTCATTTAGCATATTTTAAAGGGGTCATATCATATTACTAAAAAGAACATTATTTTGTGTATTTGGTGTAATGCAATGTGTTTATGCGGTTTAAAGTTCAAAAAACACATTTTCCACATACTGTTCATTAGTGTTGCTCCTCTATGCTCCGCCTTTCTGTAACACGTGGATTTTTACAAAGCTCATCGTTCTGAGAAGCGAGGCATGCTCTGATTGGCCAGCTATCTATTGCGTTGTGATTGGCCGAATACCTCAAGCGTGAGATGGAAATGTTACACCCCTCACCGTATTGTGATGCCGTGTCCTGGCATGACGACGCAAAAACAATAAAGCCCATTATAAATGAGGCATTTGTTGCATCCAGTGGGGACATAATTACTGATTACAATGACTTACACTGTCTTTTTACGCGTTGAATGGCATCACGCCACGTAAACATTACTGTGTCTGCATTTGTGATCGGAGAAACGACAAACAAGCATTACTCTACACTGCTCAAAACTCGTGTTTGAATCGTCAGTGGCAAATTCTTTAAATATGAAAACGTACTTACAGGCTGTGAGTCAGAAGCACCAGACTGTCCTTGCAAAGTTGTAATTGTCCCACTGTATAGAAACTGGCAGGCTACTCCCAGGTTCAGGAAATAGTCCTCTGTAAAATGCACTGCACACACTCTAATATTTGGGTTGAACTGTTCTGGAACAGTGTTGTAAATACACCTTAACCACTGATTTCTAGTTCTGTCCTTTTGGAAGCCCAAAAAAAGTAGTTTCGCTTTCACAATGAAACACAGCGCCTCCAGGACATGACGCCGGCGGCAGCAACAATACTACAGTGAGAATAATAGTTCCGCGTTCTTTCTTTGCATATACGTTTGTGTTATGCAAATCTTTCCACACAGTGACGTAGACATGTGGGGGCGTGTTTAAATGAGCTGTTTTACGAGGGCATGGTCGAGTCTTAACTTTTATAAAGAATATCTCTTTGGTTTTGAGACTTTAGTCTTTACAACTTTAGGGATCTTATCTATGCACAAACAGCTTGTAACACTCCAAAGAGAAAGGAAAACTTGAAATCGCATCATATGACCCCTTTAAAGATTAATAGTAAGTCAACTTCTGCTGATCATCTTTATGGAAACTTTGCCCACTTCTTTTGTTTCTTACAGCCACCAGCATATCCAGCGGATACCTCAGTAACTGAACCAAGGTAATAGCACTACAAAGATCAAACCCAACCTAAGTTTTCCGTGCTTTCTATTGATTTATTGGCGGTGTTTGCCAAGGCAGGCAACAGACCTTTAAAGTAAAACTGAAGTTTAATCTAGTGTTCCCAAAACAATGGCAAAATTTGCATTTAGAAGATTTATGCATTCAAAATCTTTTTGATTCTAGTCTTTTTCACCAATATGGATCGACATATTTGATGACATTAATTCTGCACTTCAGTTTCTCATCAGATTTTCTGTCCAATAATATGCTCTCTAGATTATAAAAACATGTATAGATTATAAACGGTGTATGAAATTGGTCACTTGGTCACTGAAATTGGTTACTTCACCTCTTAATGATTAAACAGCTGTACCGTAATAAACAGCTTTGACAAGAGACCATTCCATGCACCAACATAAATGACATACTTTTCAAACTACACATTATAACTTGCAACCTAAGATGGCGGCGCGCACAGTCGCAGCGGCTTCTCTCTCTCCCAACAAATCGGTGTTTTCGTGTTTTTTGTCTTGTAAGTCGCAGTTTTTGCACATCTTCGTCTCGTCTACCTGTCTTTAAGCGCACATACAGTCGTGAGTTTCTGCTCGATGTCGGCAGAACCACATTTTTAGAGTTAAACTCTGCGCACGCTGAAGAGCTTCTTCAGCGTGGTACTAAATGATCTGTACCAGCACACCAGTGAGCAGCAGACAGCCCACCCAGATGCTTTTCTTATCTTGGCTGGGGATTTCAACCACGCAGACTTAAAGAGTGTGTTCCTAAAAATTCACCAACACAGACTTTCCAACAAGGGGAAAAAACACTCTGGACTTTGTTTACACCACCCAGAGAGGAGCTTACAAGGCCCTCCACCTCGGAGCCTCAGACCACATCACTGTCAAGCTAATGCCTGCATACAGACCGCTCGTTAAAGTCACCAAACCAGTTCACAAACAGATTCAAGTGTGGCCGGAAGGGTCGTCAGAGGCACTTCAAGACTGTTTTGACACCACTGACTGGAATATGTTTAAACAGGCTGCCACATACAACAACACTACGGACCTCCAAGAGTACTCAGAGACTGTTATTGCCTACATCTCCAAGTGCATTGATGATGTAACAGTCACAAAGTCCATCACTGTCCGGGCCAACCAGAAGCCGTGGATGACAGGGGAGGTCTACAGACTTCTGAAGGCTCGGAACGCTGCCTTTAGAGCTGGAGATGAGGAGGGCCTGAAGACAGCTAGGGCCAACCTATCCCGCGGCATCAAAGAGGCCAAGAGACAGTACTCCAGGAGGATAGCCCATCGTTTCAGCGACAGCAGAGACACGCGGAGCCTGTGGCAGGGGATACAGACCATTACGGATTACAAGCCCCCACCACAGACCTGTGACAACACCATCCCCCTGCTGAACGAGCTGAATGCCTTCTTTGCTCGCTTTGAGGCACAAAACGGCACCACTGCACAGAAGACTCCACCTCCTCCCGGTGACCAGGTGATGACGCTGTCCCCGGACAGCGTGAGGAGGTCCCTCAGCAGGATCAATTCACGCAAAGCTCCGGGTCCTGACAACATTCCTGGGCGTGTACTGAGAGACTGTGCAGTGGAACTCACTGAGGTCTTCACAGACATCTTCAACATCTCACTAAATCAGGCTGTTGTCCCCACATGCTTCAAAGCTACCACCATCATTCCAGTCCCTAAGAAGTCATCTCCATCCTGCTTCAATGACTACAGTCCAATAGCACTCACTCCCATCCTCATGAAGTGCTTTGAACGGCTAGTCTTGCACCACATCAAGTCTGTCCTCCCCCCCTCCCTGGACCCCTTCCAGTTTGCATATAGGTCCAACCGCTCGACCGATGATGCCATTACCACTGCCCTCCACCCAGCCCTCACACATCTGGAGAAAAAAGACTCCTATGTCAGGATGCTGTTCATAGACTTCAGTTCAGCATTCACCACAATCATCCCTCAACAGCTCACTCACAAACTGGCCCAGCTGGGGCTCAATACCTCTCTGTGCAACTGGCTGTTGGACTTCCTGACCGGGAGACCTCGAGCAGTACGGGTCGGCAGTAACACATCCAGCACCATCACACTGAACACTGGGGCCCCCCAAGGATGTGTGCTGAGCCCCCTCCTCTTCACTCTGCTGACCCACGACTGCACACCATCACACAAATCCAACATTTTCATTAAGTTTGCGGATGACACGACTGTGGTGGGTCTCATCAGCAACAGAGATGAGACAAACTACAGGAGCGAGGTGAGCCGCCTGGCCGGGTGGTGCAGTGACAACAATCTCTCTCTGAATGTGAAGATGAAGGAGATTGTTGTTGACTTCAGGAGAGTACACACTCAGCATGCCCCTCTGACCATCAACGGTGCGACTGTGGAGAGAGTGAGCAGCACCAAGTTCCTGGGTGTGCACATCACTGAGGACCTCTCCTGGACTAACAACACTGTAGCACTGGCCAAGAAAGCACAGCAGCATCTCTACTTCCTCCGCAAACTCAGAAGAGCCAGAGCCCCGGCCCCCATCATGTGCACCTTCTACAGAGGCACCATCGAGAGCATCCTAACCAGCTGCATCACTGTGTGGTATGGCGCTTGCAACGCATCCTGCAGCAAGTCACTTCAAGTGAGAGCAGCTAAGAAGATCGTTGGTGTCTCTCTCCCCTCCCTCCAGGACATTTACAACACCCGTCTCACCCGCAGAGCCCTCCGCATTGCAGGTGATCCCACCCACCCGACACACAGCTTCTTCAGTCTGCTGCCATCAGGGAGGAGACTGCGGAGTCTCCAGGCGAGGACCAGCAGACTGAAGGACAGCTTCATACATCAGGCTGTCAGGAAGCTGAACTCCCTCCCGTCCTTGCCCCCCCCTCCCCTCCCCTCTTTCACCCCCATTTAACACAGCAACACACTAGGAACTCTGACTCTGTGACCGGCACCTGTCACTAGTGCAGCATTGGCTGATCACTACCCATCCAACATTGACTGCAAATTCCCTCTTCGGATAGTCTGACAAAAACTATCCGAACAGTCACTTCAACTTGTCACTTTAACAGACTGATAAGCTCTTCTTGCACTACACTCATAACAAAAAGCTGCACAGTTTTGTTTTTGTACATTCAACTGGTTTGCACTCCATCTATTCTGCCATGTGCACTTTATCTATCTCTTTTTTTATTTTTCTACAATGTCCTCAGACTGATAAGCTCTTTTGCACTACAAATATATCTACACAGTGTTGTTTTTATTTAACTGGTTTTGCACTATCTGCCAGGCGCCTTATGCCACTTTATCGATCTAATTCTTATTTTTTTCTACAATATCCTCATTTGTATAGTTGTATGTACATATGTTTAAACTGTATTTATCTGTATCTGAACGAGTTTAATGTTAACTGTATGCACCAAGGGTCTGAGAGTAACGCAATTTCAATTCTCTGTATGTATGTGCTGTACATGTGGAAGAATTGACAAAGCTGACTTGACTTGCTTGACTGTGACATAAATAATTAACTATTTTTGAAAGGGCTTGAGCCTTAGAAAATATCCCAACCTGATGACTTGTTTCAGACAGAAATATGTTAAAGAATTGAGAAAAATTGCGCTCAAGCCACTTCATGCCAACTTTTAAGTATCACATATTTGGTGTTTATCTTTGGTGCAAATGGAGAGATCCAGGCAGATGGACTTTTCTTTCAGTAAAATTTGAATTTATTGAAAATAAAATTAAGTGATAATTACAGATGATAATAATGATGAAATTAAAGGAAAAAGCTTAAAAATTAATACAAAATCCAAGCATAATCAGAGTATATTCTGCTAAAATTTCTGAGAGAGTAATTTAAATCAAAGCGTCACAGGCCGGGGCAGGTGACCGGACCTTTCTGCACCGCCCCTATGAACCGTACCACCTCAAGGAGCTAGCCGAGAACACCAGACAATCAGATAAAAGATACAAAGTTCGTCTTTATTGAATTAAGTTTTCTTTTTTTTTTTTTTTTTTTTTAGATAAAATAGCACTCGATCAACTCCTTCCTCTTCGAAGCAGGCCAAGACAGCGAGAGAAGAATGACTCAGACAGAGAATGGGAAGTACGTATAACTCACAGCTTTAGCAGGTTCTCCAAGCTTTAGCAGACTCTTCGCTGGACTCAGACAAAGAATGGAGGGTCCGTATAAACTCACAGCTTTAACAAGCTCTTCACTGGACTCGGGCAGAGAATGGAGGGCACGTATAACTCATAGCTTTAGCAGGCTCTTCACTGGACTCAGGCAGAGAATTGAGGGCACGTATAACTCATAGCTTTAGCAGGCTCTTCACTGGACTCGGGCAGAGAATGGAGGGCACGTATAACTCATAGCTTTAGCAGGCTCTTCACTGGACTCGGGCAGAGAATGGAGGGCACGTATAACTCATAGCTTTAGCAGGCTCTTCACTGGACTCGGGCAGAGAATGGAGGGCACGTATAACTCATAGCTGTAGCAGGCTCTTCACTGGACTCAGGCAGAGAATGGAGGGTTCGTATAACTCACAGCTTTAGTAGGCTCTTCACTGGACTCAGGCAGAGAATGGAGGGTTCGTATAACTCACAGCTTTAGCAGGCTCTTCAATAGACTCAGACAGAGGATGGAGAATACGTATAACTCACAGCTTTTTATAATGTACACTCAACAAGCACTGGTTAGCAAGCCCCAACGCCCCTCAAGTGAGGCAATCCAGCAGGTCAAAGGCACAAACAAAGGCAAACTTTACTCCCCACACTCATGTATTCAATAAAGCACTCAAACTTCACATGTGCAGATGTCCACCATACACACTGCAATCCACACACTCACAGTGAACTAGGGCCTCTGCTCGTAGCTCCGACCGAATGCCTCAGTCTTCGATAGCACTTTAACTCAGGGACAACCGGGAAGATGGATAACAACCAACAGTACTCGCTTGGGGAAAATCAAATCAACATGATGTTTAGTTTGTAAACCCACAATCATCAGAACGGCTCTTACGTGCAGGGGCCAAACCCTCGTCTTCGATACATTTGGACTCAAGACAACATCACAGGTGGAAAACGGCAGGCAGGAAGACAGCGAGAGAGATGGACGACAACAAGCATACTGGCTTCGAGAAATTAGAACATCAGAAAACTTAGTTCCTGACCAGCAATCATCCGACCATCACATCCATGGAGGAACAAAAAGCTTTGAAAAGCAATATAAAAGGGTAGCAATGTACTTAGCTGGTTCCAAAAGATAGCATGTGCACCTCCGTCCTTCAGTCTCCCAAAGTCCTCCTTTCCAGTATCAATTTTTCCTCCGATCAACAGCCTGCAAAGATCCGTCCCTGCCTCGCCTCGCCTCGCCTCGCCTCCTCTCCTCTCCTCTCCTCTCCTCTCCTCCTGCTTACCCACCACCATGTCTTTTTATAATCCACATCTCAATTACGTGTCTCAATCGCCGATCGCCCCCCTCTCATCGCGCACCTGACACTCATTTCCTCATCTAATCACCCATTTACTCACAACTCGTGGGACAACCGGAACCGGTCAGGTGTCGCACCGGTACTGCTCCGGCAGGGAAACATCCTCCAAAAAAAGGTTCCGCCTGCCTCTAGTCACTCCGTGACAAAAGTATAATAATCTTCACAAGTCAAAAGAAAACAAAGGCTTTTGCAACATGTGCTGAGTAGAAGAAAAGCCAATTGGAAATATATATATAGAAGACTTGCATCCTCTTACAACATCACAAGATGATTATGTGTTTATGTCTGATCGAAAGACATCAAATTAATTTAATCATTGTGTCACTACACGTTTTGCCAAATAAATTTCTCCATCTAAATGAACTCAAAGCGAGGTCACGTTGATGTGATAATAGGCAATAGATAAGATCAGATAACAATAAAAACGGGGCTGTGGTTTTACAACTTTTGCCCAGAAACAGCAGATCTTTGCAATATTCACATATCAAATATCACTTTGCAAATACCAGCTCTTGGAAAAGAACACTTAGTACTCAGAAAAGGAGAAGACAAATTTAGAAAACATCCTTGCATGTAAAAAATATTTTTGCCGAGAATAAGTTTCCATCAACCTATTAACATATTTTAATCATAACAAGATTTACCTTTATATGTCAGATGTTAACAGAATATGAGTATAAATGGAATTAATGGTAGTAAAAAAGAATAAGTTTATAATACTTGAGTACATGAAGACAGTAATATGAATAAGGCAATAAGTTAATGTGGAGTAGCAATAAAAATCATAAAGAATAACTCACATACTGTATATATGAATATAAAAAAATAAGGAAAAATATAACGACATCGGAAATTCTGCATCTTGTTCTGCATGTTTGTGCTTGAGACATGAATAATAGCCGAGATCTAGCTTTTCGGAGAATAGGTGTGCTAATACATTTCCATGGAAGTTTGTTTCTGCTCGGGGAAAAAAGACAACTTTTTATTTCACCAAACAAGCTTCCATGAAAATGTATTAGCACATTTTTTTTTTCCTCTCAAATGTTGTCATATCCCATTTTTCTGACTTTTTTCTGAATTGCAAGATATAAACTGTAAATATAAAAATGTGAAGTTTGGATCTGAGAAAGCAAAGTCTGAATTGTGAGAGACAAACTCACTGTGTGCAGAAGTGGTGTAGGTAATTTTAAATATAAGTACAACATAACATGCTATGTACAGTACATTTTACTGAATCAATTTCAATGTTAGTACATAGTAGTTAAGGAAAGGTTGTTATAGACGCAATATAAAGTAGGTCTAAAAGATTTAATGGCAAGACATGTCTATCAATATCAATTATCAAAAACTTGAGCAAGTAAGCAAACAAACCACTCGCAAAATCCTAGCAAATTCATAGCAACATGCATACAACAAATTACAACGCCTTAACAACCACATAGCAGCACCCTTGCTGGCAAACACCATTTACTTCAGAAAATGTTGAAAAATCTAGTTCTTGTGCATTTGAAAACCCCTTTCTTTCTGTTATTTCACTGGCATAAAACTTGTCATGACTCAACTGATCTGCTTCTCAACCTCACAGACAAGGGCCAGGAGTCCCAAGACCAATCCCACCCAGACAGACCCAAGTACCAGTATGAAGGCGCCATGATGTTGCACAGTTGTTGTATTGCACACTTTTTGTATTGCATTCTTACTTGACCCACTTTTCCAAAGAATTCTTCAGCAAACCTGCTCTGATTGCTCTGAATTGTCATCACCTTTCCTAGAATTTAAAACAGATGAAGGACCAATGCTTTTCTGAAATGATTTAAAACAATGTTTACAGAAATGTATTTTCTTTTAGTACAGCAAGTGATGACAGTATGACCTCTGAAAACATATGACGGTTGTTAATATTTCTTAGATTAAGATGCACTGTAATCCTAAATTCAGTTCAGTGATTCATCCAGGACAGCAAACTAGAAATATATTACACATTTTGCCTATTTAGTAACTTTCATAATAAAGATTCACTGGTTTTGTTATTATAATTTTATTTTAAAGAAACATTATTTTCTGTTAGTATAGCCGTTTTAATACAATTCTTTTGATCCAAGATGTAAAATTTTTAATTGGACCTACAAAATCTCTATTTTATATGTTTGTCTATTTTCCATGAATGTCAAAAAGAAAATAATAAAGTCTGTTCTAAACTGTTAATCTATTGCTGGTTTTGCTGGATTCATTGAAAGGTTCTTTACCTTTTTCATATTATATTTCTGCAGCACTGTCACCCTGGTGGTACTTGTTAACTTATTATTGAATGATTTATTGATTGATTAACAGTGTTGGGGGTAACGCATTACAAGTAACGTGAGTTACGTAATCATATTAGATAATTACGTAATAATGACTTTTGATAAACTAACAATTGTGCTTCATTGTTTTTTAATGCTGAAGAGTGTTGAATCGTCTTCTCCTGCGTTCTGCTTTACAGACGTGAATTTACCTTTCCTTCAGCCTGAGGTTTATTCTTTACACCTTCTGGTGTGAAAGGGCTTTTACATTTGCTATGATTACAACTTCTTGTATTAAAAACAATCAAGCCCTGCTCATATTTCAAAAGTAACGTAACGCATTACTTTCCGTAAAAAAGTAGCAAAGTAATGTAATTACGTATAACTCACATACGTAATTGGGGGGGGGGGGGGGGGGGGGGACGGAGTCCGGGGAGTGAATTTCGAGGGCGGACGGCGTTTCATTTCCAACTGCTTAGATTTATTTGAAAATTAAAATGATTTCTATATTATATCCATTCAAAAGACTACAAAAGCGATCCCAGTTCTGCATAAACCGTAGTGCAGTGCAGAGTAGACTAAACAAAATGTAGCGGGATATTTGTGTCTATGGTTTGCTGGGCAATGCCGTCTTTGATTGGCCATCAAGAGCAGACTGCAGCCAATGGAAATGCTTCTCTTGCTGCACATGCTGCTCCTCACAGCACAGATCGTGAAAGCAGACTGCAGTTTGTCATTCATTGTAACAAACAAAGTTAAGTGTAGAAATAATAGATTCAGTTTGCAGTGTAGAGAGCTTCATTCACTAAAATAGAAGTTTGTGAGATCGCGATGAACTTAATGATTATAAAGAGTTTGCAAATGTGAAATTTAATTAATACAACAGATTTATACATTATTGATTTTATTCAAAAGTTAATATAAAGCGACTTACATTTTAGGAACACTTGTCTTATCTGTTGAGAACTATTTTGTTGATGAAATAAAGTCACAGCTGAGCCGCTGCGCATCTCCAAGCAAACAGCGCTGTTTCAATTATGAATGAATCTTTGTTTTTGAACAAATCTAGTGAGTCGATGATTCTATGATCCATTCATAAAGAGAGTCACTTGCTTCATTCCTTAATGAATCAGCAGTTTGAACGAATCGATTAGATGAATGATTCAGTGACAGACAGTGACTTGCTGCCACCTACTGGGAGTTTCATTTTTAAAGTATACATTTTAATTGTTTAATGTTTCTGTATTCAATCTCATAACATTGTTTTTATTAAATGTATTAATGCCACCTCTGAGTCTTGTTAAAAAGTCTGTAAATATTCCACATTTGTGCTCTTCTGTTCCGTGCAAAGATTAATTGTTGATGCTGATTTCAGGTCTTCCTGATTGTATCTTATTATTTTAAATGAATTTATAGTTTAATAATTTAATTATTTTTTACAAAGAGTTAATAAATCTAATTTTGGCACAACATATGACATACATTTAATAAAGATAAAAATGGCATTACAAAGGTTAAAAAAATACTTTAAGGAGTCAAACATCATTTTATAATAGTAAGTTTAATTTCTGTCATTGATCAGAAGGTGTTCCTAATTTCTTTCTTTATTTAAGTAGAAGCACTAGTGCTCCTGAAAAGAAACGTAAGTGTCGAGTCCTTAAGAATGCAATGTTACCTTTTAAAACTAATTGAAAAGGTTTTTGCAAAGTGTAAACAGTTAAATATAATCTACAAATCATGCAATACTGTACCGCTAAATAAGACGTGTTTTGAGGGCTTAGCTAATCAGGGCAATGAGAGACAATCATTCTAATATTTTATGAAATCATTCGTTCATTTCACTAATCAATGTTTTTTTGTTTGTTTTTTATTAAACACAAGAAGTCATTAATAATAATTATATTATAAGATGCACAAATTCAAACACAACGCATCTTTAATTTGGGCAGAATTGCAGGTGCCTGTCTTAATGTACTAAGGTTTAGAGAAAATATGACATAAGTTCTTAATAAATGTTTTCATAGACTATAAATGTTTTTATGATAAAATACATCCGAAAGGTAATCTAAAATTATCATTTTTAACCCCCCCCCCCCCTCCAAATTAGAGTTCCCCCAGTAAATATCAGCCATTTCCACCACTGACTGTAATGCATTACTTTTAAAAGTAACTTTCTCCAACACTGTTGATTAACTGCTTAATTTCAGTAGCTCATATATCATTGAAAATAATACTGTACAGATTTCAGCCATAACTGTTTATATTTTTATGTTTCTCTGCATCGTGCGAAATGTTGTATTTTATATGTTGTATTTATCTGCGATGATTGAAACGAGAGAATAAATATAAGTAGTATCTATCTTGTCAGTCTGATAGGTCATTGTACGGCGAGTCTGAAGGCTCAGAAATCGCGTTTGAATGGTCGGAGCAGTCATGTCGGAGCAGGAGTCTCTGAAGAGCTCCACCGCGAGAAACCGTGGAGGAGTACAGCGAGTGGAGGGCAAACTGAGAGCCAGTGTGGAGAGAGGAGATTATTATGAGGCCCATCAGATGTACCGGACATTATTCTTCAGGTGAGCTTTATCGTTATTACAGGAGTAGTGATGACTGGCCGGGGCCCTGTCGCTTCCAGATCGTTCTTGTTGTCAACCGTGCTCGTTTCTCGGTTGCGCTGATTGGCCAACTGCTCATCCTCACCCGCCCTTTGAGTCATATCTTATCTCTGATTGGCTAGTCTCGACGTCGTTTATGTCATAATATCAGCGTGAGCTATGTTGCTACATGCTAATCTGAAGAACAAGGTTGATTATCAATTGGACTAATCTGTCAGTTGTTATATTGTAATATAATAATACTTCCCCCAAAACAATGACAGTAAGATAAATCCGTCCATATCTTAGAATTTAATCATTTTAACAATAACGTTAGAGCTCGGAAACCAGCAGAATTGTGACATTTCACCTTTTAAAGTCTCTCTCTAAAATCTTCCGATGAATTCAGACATAAAGTGATAAAGACACCACAAAATAATTTCTTTAAACCACACCTGCCATTTATTCTTCCTTTTGTTGACCTGCTGTCTAGTGAGCCTACCTGGGCAGCATTTTGAGCATCATATTATCATAGGCTTTCTAGTGGGCCATCATGATTTTAACCTATATAGGCAGCATTAGTTTGCATTTGATGGTCAAACGTCTTGAGACTTGCAACATCAGCAGTATCAAATATTCCACAGATCAGATTGCAAGTAAATGTCAGCGATGCAACTGTACATGCACGAACATCATAATGAACAAGAAAAAAGCCTCAGTAAAAGAAAATGGCATTTTAGTAGTCAGATATAATGTTTTAATGGGTGGTGATGGCGCAGTGGATAAGACACATGCCTTTGGTGTGAGAGATCCGGGTTCGAATCCACTGTGAGACACCAATGTGTCCCTGAGCAACACACTTAACCCCTAGTTGCTCCAGAGGCGTGCGACCTCTGACATATATAGCAATTGTAAGTCGCTTTGGATAAAAGCGTCAGCTAAATGAATAAATGTAACGCCTTTTCATTGGAGAAAAAAATAGGCTAACTGCTTATTAATATTTGATAAGTCAAGAGGTGCAATCTACATGAAGGAACATGCAGTAAAAAGGAGCCTCATGACTGCGTGTCAAACTCGACAAGTCTCAAAAAAAAAAAAAAAATCAGATAATGCAGCCTTTAATGGCAAGGTTAGGTCAGGTTGTAAAATGTTGTGTGATGGAACTTCCTGAAAATTCATGGTTTTTGTTATATATGAAAAATACTTTTTAAATTGAAAAAATAAATGTAAAAAATGTATGAAAAGTACAATGTGCCCAGTCACATGTTTTCATGTTTTTCAAAGAAAATGTTTTTTGCATTTTATAGAGGCAAATAAAAATGAAAAATGTAATAAATGTGTCAAAGCCAACATGAAAACAATTAATAGCTATATTTTGAAGAACTTGATGCATGTGTATTAAACTTGACTTTTTTTTTTTTTTTTGTAAGTATATCTTCATAGACACTTTTATTTAAATTTTTTTTGGCTGTGTCCCATGAGGACTGTATGACCTCTATCTCAGCCACAGAAACACTGTGTTAACACCATGTTGCTTTGGGTGCAGGTACATGTCACAAGCGAAGCATGCAGAGGCCAGAGAGTTGATGTACAATGGAGCGTTGCTCTTCTTTACTTATAATCAGGTATGTGTTCCTCTGTTATCAGTTTTAGGTCTTACTGGTTCACAATTAGTTCACTTGTTTTCCTCCGTAAGATTTCTGCACTAATGTTTGTTTTCTAAACAGCAAAACAGTGCTGCAGATCTGTCCATGCTGGTACTAGAGTCCCTGGAGAAGTCTGGGGCCAAAGTAGACGATGAGACACTAGGTGAGTTTATTGGACATTATATTAAGGCTGTTGTGCTGGTGATTGTTATTAATTTGGCAAACAGTTAGAGGTGTGGTTATATTCAACTTTATCTGTAGTTAGAGCTGAATATTCAGAAGGTTTATTTATTTTTAAGCTAAAACGAGTGTGGAAATATTGGTAGCCGGTAATGAGTTGCTGTCAAATGCAATAGCTTTGCAATATAACTTTGCTGCTGAGGTTCAATTCTGCCTTAACATTCATGTCATGAAACAAGGAATAGTTGCAAAACTGAATTAATGAAAGTCAATGGGAAATTTCGATTGCAAAATGAGAAGCACATTAAAATGTGCATAATATTGACAATATTGGTTAACTTCATAACATCAATAAAATAATACAGATAAATAATACATATTCAACATTTCCCAACCTTACACAATCTACAGTACCTATAATTTTTTAATTGTGTAATTACATTCTTGGTGTTTGTTCTAGAACATTTGGCTAAACTCTTCAGCCTGATGGACCCAAATTCACCAGAGCGAGTGGCGTTTGTCTCCAGAGCGATCAAGTGGTCAATCGGAGGGTCAGGGAAGTTGGGCCACCCCAAACTACACCAGCTGCTGGCGCTCACATTGTGGAAAGGTAAAACAGACATGACAATAATCATTCAATAAACGCTAAAGAAACAATCAGCTGTTTTGAGAATGGGTAAGCCACATAATTTGCTTGTTTGCATTTAGAACAAAACTACAGTGAATCACGCTATCATTTCCTACACTCATCTGATGGAGAGGGCTGTGCACAGATGTTGGTGGAATATTCATCAGCGCGAGGATTTCACGGAGAGGTGGACATGTTTGTAGCACAGGCCGTCTTACAGTGAGTTCTGGAGTTTGAAAATTCTTTTATTATTTTTACACCACAATGTAGTTTCAATGTAGTTTAGTATTGCAAAATACAAAAGCAGAAATGTAAGAAAAGAATGTGCTAGGCCACTCTGCTATACAGTGTACAGAAGTGAATTAGGACTGGGGCTGTCTAGCTCCAAATTGACTTAAATTGGAAAAATTGAAAAGAAAATACACTTATGCATTATATTTCATGTCTTCCAAAGCCTTATGATAGCGTTGTGTGAGGAACAGACCCGATTTTAAGTTCACAGAAAATCTTGCTTTCTGTTGCTTTCTGAAAAATGATGTCTCTGCATGGCTAGGGGTGTAACGGTACACAAACATGATGGTTCAGTACGTAAACAGTGGTTTACTGAACAGACTACTTTCTTTTAAATAACTTCAGTTATAATTAAAACTTTCCTAGGGATATAAATCTACCTCAGCTTATGCTCTAAACTAGCCATTTTAGATCCCTTTTACATTACTATAAGGTTACAATTAACAGATCCCAAACTTAAAATGAATTACTATTTATTTTTAAATATAATAATCAACACTCGAATTAAAAAATTGTATTCAAACATGTTAATTGCACACAATGCAGTTTTTAAATGAACTTCCAAATTATTCCATTTGTTGGTGAAATATATTCATCTACACCGTGACTGTCATAACAGATTTATTTAAACATCACTAACAGTTAAAGTAAAATATGAGGAGTATATAGTCTGATATTTAGTGAAATGCTCTTCTCTAGACTTAATTCTCTAGCAAACTAATGAGCTGTGGACACAGATGACTTGCCTGAGGTAAATTAAATGATGCATGCCATTTTGTTTACAAGCTGTTTTATTGACGTCTTGCCTCAGTTGAAATACTGATTGAGCGATTACATGTGGCATTCATTTTTATTTCACTCTTAAAAATACAGTAGTAGTAAAGAGGAAGGGATGATAATGCTCACTCGTCCTCCGTGCTGCCGTTTGAGCTAATCTGTCACACCACAAAGTGCGTCAAAACGGCATTTATTGAAAATTTTTCGGTACGAATACGTGTACCGTTACACCCCTAAGTAAACTTTGTTCCCTGAGGGAACATCAGTAGCTGAAGCTATGTAAAACGCCTTTCTCCAAAAATACCGAAGCCCTGTTGATTAACTTCCGTAAGAGCTGCGGAATTAATTGTAATTGAAACGAAATTGCAATTAAATTGTTCGGTTTAGTGCGATTATTAAATCGTGAAAGCTGTTATGTGCAGCTTGTCAGTGAGGTACGGCTCTGATCAGTAGTAAATGCTTTATTAGTAAATGATTGAGCTGCTTATAACGTGCATTTTAAAAAGCAACTCGCTTCAAACATCTTTCCAAACATGAGAAGCATTTTGTCAGAATCAGAAAGAGATTTATTGCCAAGTATGTTTGCACATACAAGGAATTTTTTTTTTTTGTGTGTCACAGCTTCTAGTACACAGAAGTTGTCCAAAAGACAACATTTAATAACATGTTTTTTTCTCCAAACTCACTTCATAATATCAGTCGAGTGTTTGAAGTAAAATCCTTGTTTGTTTTTTTTGTTTAACTCTATGCCAGCCTCTATGGATTTTTTCATGCATTGAATGAAGTTTAATCTTTTGTTTATTCAGCTACCTCTATATGGGATTTCCTGGAACTACGTGCATTACCTTTCTTCTGTGGGGTATATTTGAAGTTTCAGGCCTTCGGATGGAGATTTACTACTGATCACAGAACAGTGTTTCACTGACAAGCTGCACATGAAAAAACATAGCCTTTGCCGCATCACGATTATAGTTTCATTTGAATTAATCGTGCAGCTCTAACTTGAGTATAAAACATTGGCCAATGGCATTCGAGTGCGCGTAATTGATGGCGCATGATAATGCATGCTTTCTGCATGTATAAAGCGGTGCTGTTCACCAATATCTCAGAATCTTTTCACTGAAGGCAAGTAAATCTTAGTAGTTTGTACGCAATGTCTCATTCCCTCATCTTGTGAAAAATGAGGTTACGCAACCTGAGAAATTTCCTTTCAATCACTTGACACTGAATCAATAACTGACTCTCTGGGAAACAGTGTCTAATCACACCACATTGTAGTGCAGAACTGGTCTGGCCTGGCTCAAGAGTGGAACCGTTACCTGATTTGCTCACATCACAGTGGCGATTTTGTTTAGGTGTGGGGTCAGGTAAGGGGCATGATTTTAACTGCATAATTTAGAATCACCCACATGTTTGAAAACACCCACAAAGTTCAAAACGCCCACTTTTGTTCTGCAGAGATGTCATACTTAAGACACCAAGTCACATTACCATTGTGACCCAACACATAATCTTATATCACATCCAATACAACCAAAATAATGGTGAATACCACCAGCAGACATCTTAAAAATCTTAATAAGGGGCAACTGCTGTTCATCAACTGCACAGAATAAACTCAGCACAACATAAAAGACGGCACTGTCATAACCCACTCAACACAGACAGCACCTATGATGCAAGCGAAGATACATCTAGGTTATAAAACCTAGCAAAAGTGTTAGGTGAGGTCCGTCCTATCACCATGCAAATGACCTAGATGGACACAACATTTGCTCACACCAAGGAAGAAGCCATTTCTCTGGTAGAATAGGTTCTTACTCCAATTGGGTAGTGCAAGCCCTGAGATTCATAAGCCAATGAAATGGCATCCACAACCCGGTGTATAAATCTCTGTTTCAATACAGGAAACCTATAGTGTGACCCCAAAAGGCTGCTTAGAAACCATATTCTGGGTATAGTGATGAATATAGATATACAGTGCCCTAACAAGGCACAAGATGTGTGAAGACTGTTCAACTAGCCCCTTGGTAAAAAAAAAGAAAAAAAGGCTGATAGCCTTATTCCCTGAGCTCTGAATGGTGTCGAAAGCACTTTCAGCACACTTTAGGTCCATCAGTTTTGTTGGTTTAAATTGACTCTGCCTGTTTGGGGTTTAAGCCAGGTGATTTCAGAGGTAACCTAAAGCACATGCATAATAACTACTTGCTTCACTGAAGCCAGAGCAAGTAGTAGCGCTGTATTGAAAGGAAGTGCTTTCATTTTAATTGATGTGCCATGTTTTCTTTAGCTCCGTCCAGATGCCGAAAGCTGGTCTGCCATTGCACTGCATGCCTGAACCTGTGCTTGCACTCATCTGTCATGATTTCCTTTAATTTGGAAATCTGGAACATGTCCATGTCTTTTTTATAAAAACTGTGTACTGTCCATGCTGCCAGAGCACTGAGGTAGCTGTTTGGCACTATAGGGTGCATGTGTAGCAGCCCTACCGGTATTCAAGTTGACGCTGCTGCCATCAGCCCCAGTGCCCTCTGAAAAATCTCCAGGATAAGAACGCTCCTTAGTTCATCAAAAACTTTAGTATTAGGGGCATTAGGTCGTATGTCATAGCTCCTAATGGTGGAAGTTCCCACTTTTGGCATTTTGCACCACAGGAACTGGGAACCAATTCAGTTCTAGGAATGCATTTGGGGGAGGATGATTTAAGTGTACGTTGATTTAGGGCTGCATGTTAAATTGAAACCAAAATCATGGTTTTGCGTAATACAATTATGAAATGGCAAAGACTGCAGTGTTTAATTAAATATATGCACTGCATGTTTCACAGTTAATGAAAACATGATGCTCCATGTGGTGTTCTCCACTGTACAGAGCTGTACAGGAGTTGTTGTTTTTTTTTCTGCACTTAAATGGCATCGCTCTTGGCAGGCTTATGTCAGTTCCTATTAGCGGTTCAAATGCAACCAAGAAAATGGCCCTGGGGAACATTTTATCCCTGGTGGCTAGTTCCTATAACTAAGTTCCTGGTGCGAAAGCTACTATTGTCATATTGTCTTCTCCACTATAATATGTGCTTACATAGTCGGGGAGTTCAACTCTGATTAAAATGGAAATGTGCTGGCTGGGTTCCAACACGTTTTTCGGCATATTGACTTTGAACCCCAAAGCTTGCAAATTGAGCAACAGAGTATTGTGCTCACATAAGACTTCACTGGGACATTAATAAGCAGTCATTGAGAGAATTCAAAACTCAAATTCTCCTCATTTTCAAAAGGCAGAGGGCAGCACTTACACAATTTGTGAAAGTGTTTTGGGCTAGACACCGCTTGACTGCAAGGTCAATGAATTAGGTACGTTGTTCCTTCGAATTACCTCATCTGTGACGAGAAACCATTGGGACATGAAAATGAGCAACCTTCAGGTCCACTTAAATAAATGGATGAACATATAAAGGTGAAGAGCGTGAGGGGCCAAGCTTTCTTTCGTCAGTAAAAAGTGGCCCATAGCATTAGACTCTTTGCACAGCAGCTCAACCACAACCAGCTTTCACAGTCTTGGAAAATACACAAACAATCTCAACTTTAGACTCGAGAGGGAGTCATCTGATTCACTCCTCTGCCATACTTGACCATTCTTCCTCCTCAGAGGCAGCCAGTGCCATGGCTTCATCCCTATTGGCTTTAGGGGAGGGGTGAATGTCAACTCATGCAAACAGTACGGATGAGGATGTAGGTTCAGGGGAGTGTAAGACATGCAGGAGTTGGTATGAGCTTGAAAGGCTTTTCTGCTGCTGCTTCCATGTCAAAGAAGTAGGAAACCGGCGAGCACAAGAAACCGAGCCATCCCCCAAAATGAAGGCAACCCTAAAGCGCAGCATCCTGAGACTCATGTCTTTCTCAGTGACACTGACTGTCCTCACTGCAGAGGCTTCAGTGTGGGCACAGCCTTCATGCCCACTGGACAGCTTGAGGGGACCCTTACACAAATGGTCCGTTTGAGGCAATGTGCCTTTGGGAGCAATTTGCTTTTGTAGATAAGAAATAATGCTCTAGTCTTCTCACCGGAACTTGCATGCAGTAGGTGTCGATTTGCTATGTTGCCGGCTGCAGAGGTGCTTCTCAGTGATGGGATCTTAGTCTTTGGGCTTCTTCTTCAGACTGAGTGAAATCGTAAAGCACACTTGAACACCACTGGCCAGAGTTTTATACTGGGTGCTTTTCAAACGGAAGGCTGCATCCTACTGAGGCTGTGTCCTTCCTAGTTCAGAGTCCTCCATGGCATTAAACTCTGGAATGAGAGTCTAGTAAGTGTGCGTAGCTACGTCACATACTATTCCTGAACTCATGGCATGAAATACTAATAAAACTTAATTTTGAAAAATATTTTGTATTACGACTCTTTATATTATTTGGCTTTCTATTAATGCAATACAATGAATCACAGCCGTCTACAGTCTCCCTGTAGCTTACATTATTAGTAGATTAGTGTTAAGTAATTTACACCAAAACAAATTATAGGATTAATTCTTTCATGTCCAAAAAAAATAATTTTTGTCTTGCATTTCATAATAAATTCAGACAAGCTCAGTGCTGACTCGTTTTTCGTCAGTTTATTTTCATGAATTGGAATGTGTACAAAGGATTGTGGATGATTTGAAGATCGCATGCATTCTTCAAATTCAGCTGAATGACGGATGCAAAATGAAGACTGCCTTCTAAGGATCCTTCCGATTGAGATGGCCTTCAGCAATATTTGATGGCGTGCCAGCTAAGATATGCAGCCTTGCATTTGAGAAGTTTTTTAAGCTACTGACACAAGGTGAAGTGAACTGGAAATGAAAGGAAACAACTTAAGTTTGGGTCTGTTTCACACATATGAATTCAGAAGAATTGTAAAATTGAGTTTTTAAAATGGGTTATAGTGCAATGATTTAAACTAATCTTGCCAAATTCTGTAAATTTATGTTGAATGCTTATTTTTTTATGATTGGTATACATCTCAGTATCTTTTCTTGACTGCAGGTTTCTTTGTCTAAAAAATAAGACAAGCGCATTGGTGGTGTTCACCACATACACACAGAAGCACCCGTCTATAGAGAAGGGTCCTCCATATGTGCAGCCTCTGCTGAACTTCCTGTGGTTCCTCCTGCTGGCTGTGGACGGGTGAGATACTGTCCTCTATTCATGCTCTGCATCTCAGCATCTCAGCATCAGGTCCTTTCTGTCTAATATAGAGCATTCAGGGTTTTTTTGCATGCTCAATCTCTCAAGGTCCACTTTCTTGTTCCAAACTTAATCAAACTTATCTGGCTGTAACTTTCAAGTAATCCTGAAGACCTTGAGTAGCTGCTTTAGGTGTTTCATTAGGACTGGAGCTAAACTCTGCAAGAAAATGGACCTCGAGGACTAGAGTTGCTGCTCTATATTCTAAAATTATGTGACAAAATTCTGCAAATAACCACTTTGATAGTCTGAGTGGACTTTCTGGTCTGCTGCTCTATTTTTATTCAGGAGTAAGAATAGTGTCGTTTGATATCCGTGTGACTGAGTTATTTTAGTCTTACTAAGAGCTGTGTTGCAGGTTCTTGGCTTTTTCTTTTTCTTTTGTAATGTGAGAAAAAACAAACGTGTGATCTTATGATCTGGTGACAGTATCCCATGGCTTATTCCTCTAGACTTTCTTCACACTACTTCTCAGTAACGCCTTTTCTCCAGCTTTTAAAATTTGATGTTTCTCCTTTGCATTCTTTACTGTGGAAACGCAACAGACCAGAGCTCTTCAACTCCAGTCCTAGAGGGCCATGTCCTGCTTAGTGTATCTGTAACTAACCAAGCATATGTGAACAAGCTTTTAAAGGTGTTTAGAATTACTTGTAAATCACAGACACATGGGTTACATTGGAGAGTTTTTAAAGTCTTCCAGATACTCGCCCTCCAGGACTGCAGTTGAAGAGACACTAGACTAAATGGCTTTATCTGATATTTTGAATCATCCATCAGTGTTTAAGCAACAAAACGGTTCAAACAACCTCTGGATGATTGTGGTTTTATTTCCAGTGGGAAGTTGACAGTCTTCACAGTGTTATGTGAGCAGTATCAGCCGTCACTGAAGAGAGACCCTATGTACAATGAGGTGAGTTAGTAATAGTAATGCTCTTAAACATATCACAAACATACTTTTTTTTTTTTTTCCTTTCTCAGTACCTAGAGATAAAAGGGTTCTTTTAGATTGCAAAAGAGTTTGACTTTGGCTGGATGCTAAGCTAATGTAATAACAATACAGTTACATGAAACAAACACACACAGTAAAACATGTTAAAGGTTACAGGCATCACTCAGAGAGATTCACCTTCACTGTTATAATGTGGCGTGGATTTGGTATGAGATAAGACTTTTGGACTTTGTGTATAACATACTATATGTTCTTCTCTTGACCTCAGTATCTGGATAGAATAGGACAACTGTTTTTTGGAGTGCCACCTAAACAGTCGTCATCATATGGCGGTTTGTTAGGTAAGAAACATCCTGTGTGCCTATTATTACATGATATTATATTATATTACATGCTAAAGCAGACAGTGGCAATGAATGACAATCAATAATACACATCACCAAGGCTTTGGCGCTACACCAAATTGTCCAAAATTGACAGAACCTCACAGGTTTCATATTTCTCATTATCACAAATATTGAATTAAGTTAATAATTAAAAACTACCATCCAAACCTACAGTACAGTTCACTTACAGTTAATCTGTATGTACTGTATAACAAATTACACTGAACAAAATTATAAACACAACACTTTTTTTGTTTTTACCCCCATTTTTCATGAGCTAAACTCTTTTTCTATGTACACAAAAGGCCTATTTCTCTCAAATATTGTCCACAAATCTGTCTAAATCTGTGTTAGTGAGCACTTCTCCTTTGCCGAGGTTATCCATCCACCTCACAGGTGTGGCATATCAAGATGCTGATTAGACAGCATGATTATTGCACAGGTGTGCCTTAGGCTGGCCACAATAAAAGGCCACTCTAAAATGTGCAGTTTTACTGTATTGGGGGGTTTCACACCTGTGTTCGTTGTCCATCACATACGCCTGCCCATACCATAACCCCACCGCCACCATGGGCCACTCGATCCACAACGTTAACATCAGCAAACCGCTCACCCATACGACGCCATACACGAATGCCATCTGCCCTGTACAGTGAAAACTGGGATTCAACCATGAAGGGAACACCTCTCCAAAGTGCCCACTCAAGTCGGTTACGACGACGAACTGCAGTCAGGTCCAGACCCTGATGAGGACGACGAGCATGCAGATGAGCTTCCCTGAGACTTTTCTGACAGTTTGTGCAGAGGTGGTGATGGCGCAGTGGATAAGACACATGCCTTTGGTGTGAGAGACCCGGGTTCGAATCCACTGTGAGACACCAATGTGTCCCTGAGCAAGACACTTAACCCCTAGTTGCTCCAGAGGCGTGCGACCTCTGACATATATAGCAATTGTAAGTCGCTTTGGATAAAAGCGTCAGCTAAATGAATAAATGTAAAATGTAAACTCTTTGGTTATGCAAACCGATTGTTGCAGCAGCTGTCCGGGTGGCTGGTCTCAGACGATCTTGGAGGTGAAGATGCTGGATGTGGAGGTCCTGGGCTGGTGTGGTTACACGTGGTCTGAGGTTGTGAGGCCGGTTGAATGTACTGCCAAATTCTCTGAAGCGCCTTTGGAGACGGCTTATAGTAGAGAAATGAACATTCAATTCACGGGCAACATCTCTGGTGGACATTCCTGCAGTCAGCATGCCAATTGCATGCTCCCTCAAAATTGCGACATCTGTGGCATTGTGCTGTGTGATAAAACTGCACAATTTAGAGAGGCCTTTTATTGTGGCCAGCCTAAGGCACACCTGTGCAATAATCATGCTGTCTAATCAGCATCTTGATATGCCACACCTGTGAGGTGGATGGATTATCTCTGTAAAGGAGAAGTGCTCACTAACACAGATTTAGACCGATTTGTGAACAATATTTGAGAGAAATAGGCCTTTTGTGTACATGGAAAAAGTCTTTGAGATCAGCTCATGAAAAATGGGGTAAAAACAAAAGTGCTGCGTTTATAGTTTTGTTCAGTGTATATAGCAAACTGCTTGATTGTTATACCATTGAAAAATGTAAGATATATGGTTGTCCAGCGATATATTATTACAGTAAATCCTACTTTTCCTCCATATATACAGTATATTCATGTAATGAAATATGTATGATAGCAAATCAAATATCATTGCAAAATGTAAATGTATTATTGCAGCATTCTGTATGTGTGTAATTATTTATGTCCAACTTCATCTGCATACATGGTGTACTGATGTAGGGCAATATAAAGTGTGCTATATATACTATAATCTCACCTGCTTAAATATTTGAATCGTCACAAAATGTCAACTATATTATTATCCAGCTTTAATCTGCTGTGCCTATAACGCGTGAAGATAAGGTATTATAAACTTTAACATGATTTTCTGTAAAGCTGCTTTAAAACAATGTTGTGAAATGTGACACTAACTATGGACACTTATTTCTGCCATGGAATAAAAAAAGAATAAAAATGTAAATGTGACTTCTCACAATAAACTTTTTTTTTTTTTCTGAATGCAAGGGAAAAAATAAGAATGGCGAGATTTAAAAAGTCTGTTTTCTTTCTTTTCTTTGTTTTATTTTTTAATTCCGTGGTGGAAGTAAGTTAAATTTAACCTACAGTGTTTTTGTTCAGCATACAGTGCCGTGAAAAGGTTTTTGCCCCCTTCCTGTGTTTTTTTTTTTTGTTTTTTTTTGCATATTTGTCATACTTAAGATTCAGTTCATCAAACAAATTTTAATATTACACAAAGATAATGCAAGTAAATACAAAATGCAGTTTTTAAATGATGATTTAATTTATTAAGGGAAAAAAGCTGTCCAAACCTGCCTGGCCCTACGTGAAAAATGTATTGCCCCCTCCTGTTAAATCATGAAAGAACTGTGATTAACCACATTATTTCAGAAAGCTGAGTTAAATTTCACTAGCCAGGCCTGATTACTGCCAGACCTTTTGAATCAAGAAATGACTTGGATTTCAAGAGATCACTTGGATAGAACCTGTCTGACAAAGTGAATCATGCTTAAAGGGTTAGTTCACCCAAAAATGAAAATTGTCATTAATTACTCACCCTGATGTCATTCCAAACCCGTAAGATCTCCGTTCATCGTTGGAACACAAATTCAAATATTTTAGTTTGAATCTGAGAGCTCTGACCCTCCATAGACAGCAATACAAATGAAATGTTCCCATGTCCAGAAACGTAGTAAAGAGATTGGTAAAATAATCAATGTAACCTCAGGGGTTCAACCGTAATTTTACGAAGCCGCAAGGATACTTTTCGCGCAAAGAAAACAAAAATGACATCAGTAATCCATAATTAATGACAATTTTCATTTTTGGGTGAACTAACCCTTTAAAGAGCAACACATCATGCCGTGATCTAAAGAAATTCAAGAACAGATAAGAAACAAAATAGTTGACATGTATCAGTCTGGAAAGGGTTATAAAGTCATTTCTAAGGCTTTGGGACTCCAGGGAACCACGGTCAGAGCCATAATCCAAAAATGGAGAAAACTTGGAACAGTGGTGAAGTTTCCCAGGAGTGGCCAACCTACCAAAATGACTCCAAGAGCGCAATGACGACCCATCCAGGAGGTCATAAAAGAACCCAGAACAACATCTAAAGAACTGCAGGCCTCACTTGCCTCAATTAAGGTCAGTGTTCATGATTCAACAATAAGAAAGAGACTGGGCAAAAACAGCATCCATGGGAGAGTTCCAAGTCAAAAGCCATTGCTGACCAAAAAGTACACACAGGCTCGTCTCACATTTGCCAAAAATATCTTGATCATCTCCAAGACTTTTGGGCAAATATTCTGTGGACTCATTGCCAGTTGTTGCTGCAAAGGGTGGCACAACCAGTTATTAGATTTAGGGGGCAATTACTTTTTCATGTAGGGCCAGGCAAGGCAGGTTTGGACGGCTTTTTTCGCTTAATACATGAAATCATTATTTCAAAACTGCATTTTGTATTTACTCAGGTTATATTTGTGTAATATTAAAATTAGTTTGAAATGAATCTTTTAAGTGTGACAAATATGCAAAAAGCCTTTTCACGGCACTGTAATACACAGCAAGGTTTAATCCAAGGATATGTTGCGAAGAGTTAAAAAATACGATTCTGATTTGCTTTCTTTGTGATAGGAAACCTATTGAATAGTCTAATGGGCTCAGGTGAGGAAGAAGAGGGTGAGGAAGCTCAGGAGGACAGCAGCCCCATTGAGCTGGACTGAAGCATCTGACCGGTGGCTCGCTGGTCTCCAACATCATAAACCAGCCCCATACCAAATCATTCACTGACTTGAACAGTGACCAATCACGCATCCGTTTGGGCGCTCTTTTTCAATAACTAACTCTTTCCTGTTATTGTTGGACTTTGTTCTGTGTATAGTTTTTAAAGAATGAAGGTGCAACAATATCAAAATTCCCGGACTGTTGAACAAAATTCGTAAAAGAGCAGAAACAGGCGCACTTCAGAAGTAATTGTCATGCCCTCCATTTGTAGTTCTACTGAGCTGTTGGTGTCAGGGACCCTCGTTTGTGAGAGGGGCTTTCCTGTCATGCCACCAAGAGTGGCGGTCGCTCATTGTATTAATAAAAGTAATTAAATAGCGCTTAACTTATAATCCACTCTAATATACTTTGATAAATTCTACAGTATGATAGCTCAATCAAAACAAGGCTTGGTTTTGTGTCTACACCTCTAGATATTACCAGGGATATTTCGGTATCCTTGCCAGGACATTTCACCACTTCTGTTAATTGTATGTGTGAGAATGAGAAAAGCACAGGTCTTACAAATGTGTGCGAGCGGATGGATGAATGCATGTTCGTGTTGATCGGAGTGTGGATGTGCCGTTATAAATGTCTAGGTCACCAGGGGGCCGCTTCATTCTCTGCTGAAGTCTGGTTGAACGTAATAAAACAATAGAAAATGGATGTAACAAATAGATATGTTCTGTTTGTCTTCATTGCTGTAGATATTAAACTCAACATGAAGTTACAATTGCTGCTAGTTACAACTTGTTTGCAGTATTGGTTAATGTCAACCAAATGGCTATTTGGACATTGTTTTAGAAAACTGTTGTGAGACTAACATAACAGAATAGTTAATACGTGTTGGGGGTAACATAAGTTACGTAATCCGATTACCTTTTTTCAAGTAACTAGTAAAATAACGCATTACTTGTTAATTTACAGGACAATATCTGTTACTTTTTCAAAGTAACGCCAGTTACTGTTTCCCATTTATTGACTCTCAGTCCTCCTGTCCCCATGTTGAAAGAAATTGGAAGTGCAGACCTTTGCTGAATTTACATTTCTTTCAGTCTGAGACTTATTCATTTCACTTGTTGGGTGAAAGGGTTTTTACATTTGCCAACAATACAACAAGCAAGCCCATCTCAGATGAGAAAAAGTAACGCAAACGTAACATAACATTATTTTTCCATATGCAATAAGTTACTTTTTTGGGAGTAACACAATATTGTAATGCTTTACTTTTTAAAAGTAACTTTCCTCAACCCTGCTTAATACACCAAAGCAATGGCAATAATACCTGCAAGTATTCATTTTGACAATAGTTAGCATCACCCTGGTCCCCTCAACAAAAACACAACAGGATTTTAACATTGGCTTTTGGATTATGGCATTAAAAGAGCTCTGTGACCAACAAAAGTTGGATTCTTAGAACTTTTCTTCATATTCCCAAATCAAGACAATTTTGAAACCAATGGAATTGACAGAAGTAAAAATCTAAACGTAGGCTACAAATGAGCAACACCACTGCCAAATAACCTCAACAACACCACCACAAGCTTTGACAGCTCGTTCAGTCTTTCAACTTTTTTTCCCCAAAAGTTTGTTAGAATAGTTTGCAAGTGTGATTATAAACCCAAGGCTGTGAAAGTTCAGCGTGATGATTTTTAACATCCCCATGTTTTTATTGTGACTATGCTGAACAATTAATTTTACAGCAGGGTGGTGCTGACAAATCAGGGTCTTCTACTGAACACAAAAGAAGAAATTTTAAAAGAATGTTGGTAACCAAACAATTTCTGGCTCCCATGGACTTCCATTATACATATATATTTTCCATACTATGGAAGTCAGTGGGGACCATAAACTATTAAAATATCATCTTTTATGTTCAACAGCAGAAATAAACTCACAGGTTTAAAACAAAATATTAAAAACTGTAATATTCAATTATACTATAATAACACTGTGATACATACAGCAAGACCTGTTATTATGGAGTTGATGGAACTTAAGCAGCTTCTATCAAGACAAATTACAGGGATGTTTTTCCTGTAACAACATGCAGTTCAGATCCAGCTAAATTCACAAAGAAGTTCTGAATCTCTAGTCATTTTCTCCTCAAACAAAACCAACCAGATGTCATGATTTAAAACATTTTATTACATAATACCTGGTTAGGCACACAAACTGTACAAAAACAAGTACAAACTGACATTATAGATAATCAAATAATCGATCGCGACTAGATTTTAGACTAGAGTGTAGAAGTTTGAGCCAATGGCAAACTACAGGTTACTTTCGGTGATCATTTCAATAACACTATATATGAATGTCAAACCATCTCTGGGTTTCTGACAGTCTGTCACTGGAATGTTTCCATCAGCGCATCAGGCTCTGGACTGCAGGGACAGACGTGCCAACATGTCAGAGAGATGGCTCATGTCTGCCTGCTGCGCCTGATGTTTGATGTACTCCAGAGTCCGTACCTGGAGAGAGAGAGAGGTCAGGGCATTATTTGCCACCGAATGCTAATGCGAGTGTGTGTACGACTAACCGATGTGCGTGTGTCACAAAAGCCGTGTTTGTGACTCAGATTCCACAGGTTGACAGCCAGCTGATTGAGTTTGTTGTTGCGTAGATCACCATGAGCCAACAGACAGCCAAACAGAGAGCAAGCCAGACTGCCCTGTCTGCGCACTCCCTGAAACACACAAACACAGAAATATCACACCTATAGCTATGATAATAATAATACACATATTTGATTGTCCTGACATACAGTGGCACCAAATTGTTTTGTTGTACTGGTATTGCATGAAAATTTTACTCTATTAAAAGTGAAAATATCTAACGGAGAAATATAAAAGTAAAAACATTAAATTTAACTTTTTACTAATAAGTACAACTGAACTTTTTTTCCCTTTTGAATGTCAATGATTGCTGAAATCCAGAGACAGTTTTATTTAAATCATTATCTAACTCATTTCTCACATGCACACATTTTGATTAACAACAGGATTTAATTAACAACACTGCTCATGATTATAGCAACAACTCATAACCCCTTAAAATAAAAGCTTACTGGATGAGAATTCATGAATCAGAAGCGACATCTTTTTCCTGTTTAAAATGGTGGATTCAGAAATGTTCAATTATTGACTTTGATTTATTGTAACATGACTAACGATATGCGACGTTATCTTTATCAACATTTTTAATTCGTTTTCTTCAGTGTCTGTGGACACTTTTGTACTGTGAACCAAAATTTCCAATGAAGAACCCAGAAATTCTGGCCACAAAGAACACGGATGAATTAAACAACAATAACAAAAAAAAAACGTTCAGCTGCTGGTTTTTACCGATAACCGATAACTACCAGTGCTGATTAATCGACAAACACTATACATCATTTGACCTCTAATGTCCATTGTCGATAACCATAAAGTGTCACAATACTTTCATTTTGAACACCATACTTATTTTATCTTGTAAAACCTTAAAAAGCTTCTACACCTTGACATTAAAAAAAAAAAGTCTGATCATGTCTGAAGAGTATAGATACTTTTAGAGACACGGTTTCACCTCATCTTGACCCAGCCCCTTTAAATGATCCAGAACCTGACCGATCAGAGTCTCACACAACTTGTTGATCTCAGCGATGAACTTAGGATCTCCTCCATAGAGGGTTTCATTGGAATCCACTGCAACAGGAACAAACATGCTTCCATTTAGACTTCAATGTCAGAAAGATATTAAGCTGATGTGTTTATTAAATGTCTGCATTTATTCACTGCGGTACCTTTAGGAATGGTGTAAAGATAGCTTTCTTGGCTCATTGCTGCTAGTAATGGTAAAGCGCTGATGTAGACACGGATCTTAGCGTCACTGTTGTCCTCCCAGGTGTAGTCCTGCACCATATTCAACAGCCCTCGCACCAGATACAGCACACCCTGCTCCGGATGATCCTACGAGACCCAAGTCGACAATCACACTAGCAAGATTAGGCAAAAACACTCCTGCAAATATATATGCATGTATTACCGGCACTACGAGCAGTGTGGACAGGAAGTTGTTAATGACGTCGAGGAGGAAGGGCTCAGATGACCGCTGTTTACCCTCAATGCTGATGGTTCGTGGGACTTCTGGCAAAAGACTGACAGCTGCTTTCAGAAATGCATCCGCTGGCACAGAAACACAGAAATCAAAATGAAGTTTTCCCAGTCCATATTAAATTCATACAATCACACTCAGCTTTGGCCGATCATGGCAGAGGCTGCACTGATCTGAGGTCAGTTTTGGACACAAACATCTGAAAGTTTGAAATCTTTAAGACTCTTATATTACACGCCATATTTAATCAAGTCTCTTATGCTATGGGCCACACTATTCAGTAGATTAAATTGACATACAATGAGAGTCGTGTCATATAACACTTGTGGTCTGCGTTTGGGACAAACTGCGGCAGATAAGGCTCGACGGCTCGTTGTTGACAAACTGTTTGAGAACACACATTTTATGTATACAGGAAACTTTCCTTCCGAAACAAGATCTGGACAAACTTTTCTCTGTTAATAGAGACTTTCATGGGGTGGGAGAGTCCACAACAGACTTGAGTTTGGGGTTTATGCATGGCAGAATATCTGGTGGAGTGGATATTATGTGGCATATGAAATATGATCCTGTAATCACAGTGATTAGACAATGTTGATTGGTGTATAGGAATTAAAGTCGCCATTAACAATAATGTTTTTATTATTTTGAATGTTTATGCACCCTATGAATGGCCTGGTAATGAGGATGAATATATTCAAAGGCTTGCCTTTATAGCAGGGGTCATCAAACTTGATCCTGGAGGGCCGGTGTCCTGCAGAGTTTAGCTCCAGCTTGCCTCAACACACCTGCCTGGAAGTTTCAAGTATACCTAGTAAGACCTTGATTAGCTGCTTCAGGTGTGTCTGATTAGGGTTGGAGCTAAACTCTGCAGGACACCGGCCCTCCAGGACCGAACTTGGTAACCCCTGCTTTGTAGGCTCTTTTATTGAAGAGAGTGAATGTACTTGTATTTATGTAATGGGAGATTTGAATGCAGATGTTTCTGATGTGAAATCTTTGTTTGGCCAGTATTTAACTGACAGCTATACATATGTCAGTGAGGTCTGGAATACAACTTCATGGTTGGATCACTGCATATGCACTGCTGATGCTCATGAAAGTATAGTGAATGTTGAAATTTTGTATGGAACAGCAGCAACAGATCACATGCCTATTTCTATGATGTTAAATATAGAAAAACTACCTGAGATAACCAAAAAGGGTAACCATACCTATGAAGGGAGAGTTGAGTGGGCTAAGCTCACAGACTGTGATATGCAGTATTATAACAACTTGACTGACATGTCTCTGCGGAATATCCAAATTCCATATGATGTATTCTTGTGTGATAACATTAATTGTGACAACTTAAACCATAATGATGACTTGTGTAACATGTATGATGAAATTGTGATGGTATTAGACAATGCAAGCAAATCATTTTGTAACAAAAGATCTAAACAATATAGTATTAGAGCAGGATGGAATGAGCATGTGAGTATACTCCATCAGCAAGCAAGAGAAGCTTTTAAAAACTGGGTCGCTGCTGGGAAACCAAGGAATGGCCTTGTATGCGATGTAAAGAAACAATCTGTCACACAGTTTAAATATGCTGTTTGCTTCATAAAAAGGCACGAACATACTCTCAGAGCGAAGACTTTGGCTCAAAAATTATTACAAAATGATACACACGATTTCTGGAAAGAAGTTAAAGTTATGAATGCTAGCAAAATTCCTCTGCCCTCTAGTGTTGAGGGGGTTACTGTATCTAAAAATATTGCAGATCTTTGGAGAAAGCATTACAGTGACCTATTCAATTGCGTTAAAAGTGACGATTACAATATTGGGAATGTGTCTTTTAATAATGAGGTTATCAAGGTTGAGGAAGTAACTTCTGCTATAGGAAAATTAGTTCTGAATAAATCTTGTGGCCCAGATCAGATCACAGCAGAGCATTTGAAATTTGCTAGCCACAGACTTGTTGTCTTACTAGCCTTATGTTTTACTGGAATGTTGATTCACGGCACATTGCCCAGTTCTATGCTTTCTGTCTTGCTGGTACCGGTATTTAAGGACAAAACAGGGGAAATCTAGCATAGAAAACTATAGGCCTATTGCCTTAGCCAGTGTAATGTCTAAGGTATTCGATATAATATTACTGGATTGATTTCAGCAATATGTTACTACCAATGATGAGCAGTTTGGTTTTAAAAGCAAGCAAGGGACTGATGGGGCACGACAATATCGGAGCCTTTTCTAGTGACAAACGGGGTCAGACAGGGTGGAATATTGTCGCCCATACTGTTTCCACAAAAATATCATGCAGCAAAGAAAAAATTAAGTTAATCAGCATATTAAAATGATTTCTGATGGATCATATGACACTGAAAACTGGAGTAATGGCTGTTGTTCTATCACAGGAACAAATTACATTTTATTTCACAACATTATTATGTCTTGTGAATGGTAGTGTATTTGAATTATCCTTCACAATGAGAGACTGGAACAAGGATGTACAAGAGCATCTTCAGTCTAAGAGAGGATTCAGCACTCACCTTGGGAAAGACACTGGTTGGCCAGTGCTACCTCTCCAGAGAGCAGATAGAGGTTGAGACGGCTGAAGATACTGGTGAGAGACGGAATGGTGATGAAACTGTAGGCAGCACATGCCTGCAAATAAAAACACAACAAGCAGCAAAAACTCATTTATGGGCTAAAACAGAATAATGCAGGGATCCAGTAGTATTAGGGGGAATCTCCCAAAGCCTGTCAATTACAATTTAATACTTGAAAAAGTATCTCATAAGATTCAACCATTAACATTATGTAAAAGTGATACAGAAAAAACTAACCCTGACAAAAGCAGCCGTTTTACGTGAGTGATTGCCTTTCATTACACGTCTGGTCTCCATGGCTAACTGACTCACCGTCTGTAAGAGAGACATTCATATCATCATGACAGACAGTCCCTCAGCACTCCATTAGACTAATGTTAGACTTTACAGCATGCAGTTTCAATCTGGTTACTACAATAAAACCCATAGGGACATTAAAACAGAGTTGAGGACTGAATATGAATAATGTGTTTTAATAAATCCTCTATCATGACCCTGATCAGATACTACAGCTGTGTCAACACAGATATCAAGCCGCATGAGATGCAGGCTGCAAAGTGACCTTGGAGGAAGAGATAAATTTACAACAAAAACAATGCATACATGCATAAGTGAGAATACATACACTGACATGAAAATACAGTTTGCTGATAACAAAAATATGCACTCAGATTGTGAGCTTTTTCTATAATACAGTTTTTCCCAAACTGGAGTTGATGAAAAGCTAATAATTAATTGCATAATAAAAACAAAATTAAATTAAATAAATATATTAGGGATGCACTGATGTATTGACCACCGATATTTATCGGCCGATTTTTGATTCATTTAAAGCCATCGGCATATCGGAAATAGCATGAATAGGACCGATACCAATGGTTTATCAATTAACTGCATGAGACAATGAGTTGCACGTCTGTTGCAAAATCCAATGTTTTTCTCTAGGCAAAACAAATAAATACTTGCCAAAACAAAATAAAACCTGTACAAAATATGTGTGAAATGCCCACGCTCAGCTGTAAATTCATCCTAGGTAAATAACACGCTCCGAAGTTCACGGAAATGAAATCGATGATGAATGATGTTTTGCTTCTATCTGTATGAGCAACCAGCATTGGTAAAACTATAAATTACGGAGTAACAGTTGGGAAAACAATGCAATGATTGTGTCGGTGCCTCACACACAACATATTTTTGCTAACTTGACACTGCAGCCTGTTCATTATCAAAATAAAATACAGTTAAAGAAACATAAAACGTTATGAGAGAGGTAGGCTTCAGTTTCGCTTTTTAAATTAATTCGTTTTGGCTTGACGTTTATATTTAGCCTAAATAGGCTACAACTTTAGAAGATTTGTTTTGGAGAGAAGGAAACTAAAATAGCCTAATTGTGTTTCTAATATTTGTAAAGATTTTGCTTTATTTACCGGTATTTTAGCCTACATTCTGAATGTAATAATAAAATGTGACGTACAGCCTACTAATTTAGACTGTTTTTCCTCTCAAAACGCTTGAGTAGCGTTTTTTTTATTATTTTTTTATCCATTATTAAAAAGTAAAGAAAATAACGTTATTAACCAGTATTTTTCTACTCAAAACAGTTTTGGAACAGTAATAAAACAGAGGAACACAGGAACAGAAACATTCAAATACCGATTCTGTTAGGAGTGAACCGATCAAGTTTTTGTTTTGTTTTTAAACCATACTTTATGCATTGAACAACATCGGTATATATATATTTCTTTCTGTATATATTTGTGTGTGTGCGCGTGTTTACCTGCATGTCATGTGAACATTAACCAACATTAGATTACCGTGAACATGCAAATGTGTTTTTAAATGATTGAAATATTCAATTAATCTCAGGGGACACTTCAAGCTTATAGAAAGGTCCCTGGTATAAAATCATAACACATTAGAACACAGGCTGCTCACATGAATCAGGTGAATGATGACGGGCTCCAGATTACAGAAAGTTGCTCTGGCTTCCACACAGAAACTCAACTGCTGCTCAAAGTCCCTCCCAAATGATACCTGATTAAAAAAAAGGACCAAAATATTTTTAAAAATCAGTGAAACAAACTATATACGTTTATGTTGTAGTTGCTGACTCTGACCATAAAAGTTTACAGTTTAAATAATATCACTATTTATTTTTTTGCAAGTTTATAAAAAAATATAATCTTTTTATTCTTTTTTTTTTATTCGTTGGTTAAATATTACCAAGCTCTTGATATATGGCAATTTTCATGAGATTTAACTAGATGAATTTATGATGCCGTATGTGATTCCTAGAAAAGAACCATTTTTTAAATTCTGGTTTGACTGTCCTGAAATACACATGATTCCAGTTCATATTTGTGTCAGTTGAGCTCTAAAAATAGACAACTACTTTTCAATTTCATCTTTTTTGATGATTGATTATAAGATGTATTGTAAGACATGGACTCACCATACGAATAAATCCATTGATCAGCAGAGACAGAGCTCTTTTCTCATCATCTAGAGTTAGAGCACTACAACACAAAAACCACATGCAAACATGTCAATGTAACACTCTCTAATTCTGCATTAATAGTGAGACACTATAACAAACAGCTCACTCACTTGACAGAGTCATGCATGGTCTTACAGATGTGCAGCAGTGCGTTAAGGATGACTGGATCTCTCGTTGGTTCCTGCTGGTGTCTATGAACAGAAAAAACATCAGCCTCAACTAAGACAGAAACCTTGTAACTAAAGCTAGAATTATCCGAACACTTGTATAGCTACA
The DNA here is from genome assembly GCF_936440315.1 of Barbus barbus. Classification (NCBI taxonomy): domain Eukaryota; kingdom Metazoa; phylum Chordata; class Actinopteri; order Cypriniformes; family Cyprinidae; genus Barbus; species Barbus barbus. The sequence goes on from NC_136760.1 coordinate 12,465,896, forward strand.
CAGAGGAGGAGTTGTTCTAATACTGAATAGTGAGTGACAAACATACCTGATAAAGACCTCCATGATGGATTTACACACCTCCACCCTCACACTGTCTTTCTGGAACATGTCCAGAAAGGGCAAGAACTTCTCCTGCAATCATCAAACATTATACATCAGCATTTTTATGATCATCCTACTTTATTTGAGATTCCTACTCATATTTATTGAGATTACTAAGTATTTATTTTGGACAAAATTTGAAGGAATTTGTGATGCATTGGTCAAGAAAGGATGTTAAAGTTAAATCTGATTTGCAATGACAATAAGAAGAAATGGATAGAAATTCAACACAAAACGGAAGAATTTCATTAGTCAAACTCTCAACAAATAATAATTAGTGTAATTAATTTGAAAAATGATGCCTATTTATTACCTGATATGTAGAATGCATTTTCTCAACTGAAACATGTTTCTCTAAGCTATGTTTAGCACTGTCAAAATAACAGTAACTAAAACAGATATATTTTAATTTAGCTATAACAGCAACAAAAATAAGTAAAGGTAACACTTTAGTATAGGGACCAATTCTCACTATTAACTAGTTGTTTATTAGCATGCCTATTATTAACATATTGGCTATTATTTATTAGTACTTATAAAGCAAATATTCTGCATGACCATATTCTACATCTCTAATCCTACCCAATACCTAAATTTAACAACTACCTAATTATTAATTACCAGCAAATTAGGAGTTTGAGGCAAAAGTCATAGTTAATGGCGGGAACTGGACCTTAAAACAAAGTGTGACCAAAGTTAATTGTAAAAATGTCATTTTTAAATCTTTTTTATAGTTTATTTCTCCATTTCACAGACCATTTGTCATAAATTAAAAGATTCTGTTCTAACAGCAGTTCCATTTAAATCCAGATTACAATTCTGTATGATTCAAATTCAAGGCCTGGTAATCTCAATTATAATCTGAATGGAGTACAGTTCTGCTAAAGGTCAGTTTTTGCTGTAGTCATACCATTGAGAAGAGCACTGAGAAGTCATGGAAGTAGGTGAGGATCTTCTTTATCACTGACTGCAGCTAAAACACACAAAGGAATGAATTGCCACGAGTTCATCAGAACCATCTGACATCATGATATGTATGTTTTTTGCGCACCTGTGGATATGCATCCTCAAAAGCTCTGTCTGGAGTCATGTGTTTGATGATATCGGCAAGAACCGTGTTCACCTCCCGTTTCTATGAGGAACAAATTGAAACAACATGTAAAAAAAAAAAAAGACAAAACATTTTTTAAAAATCTCAGCTAAAGAGAGCAGATAACTCACTGTGAAGTGACGGCAGGTAAACTCCACCCAGATCTCAGCACAGTTGATGTAATCCTGAGTTGAAGAACACGCAGTACATGTGGATTTTATTCAATTTTGTGCTCAATTCATATTACATATTCTCTTTCTATACTGCATGCTTTAAAACATTCAGAGATCAACAGAGGTGTTTACCCTTGGACTGCGCACTTTAGTGATGACCTTCCAAGCTTCGTTGAGTACGGAGAGTCTCTCACTCTCTGGAGGGTCAGCACAGGACAGACTGCGACCCAGAGACGCAAACAACAGGTGCTGGAAAAATACAAACATGAATATAAACTATGAAATAGACCCTAAGCTTTTGGCCTGTCTGTAGACTGTAGATGTGTGTTTTGTTACCTTGGGAAATCCAGCTTCATCACAGTCTTTGATCATGCCAATAAAGTCTGTTGCTCTTGTTGCAACAAATTCTGCCCGGAATGCCCACATGACAGAGTTCAGCAGGAGAGCACTATGGAGAAATGAATGAATATTGCACATTTACATTTACGCATTTAGCAGACGCTTTTATCCAAAGCGACTTACATTGCATTCAAGTTACAGTTTTTTTTTTACATTTTTATCAGCTCTTGCTTTCCCTGGGAATCGAACCCATGACCTTGGAGTTGCTAGCGCCATGCTCTACTATTTGAGCTACAGGAAAGCTTCAACAGTAATTCAAACATAAATGCTGCAGTTGTGAATTCAGTACTAGATTTTTACATTTTATGAAGATGCATGGCCATGCAAAAGTCACAACCACAATGCTAGTTTGTTTGGGGTGGTCGCTTACTGGTCAAAAGCACCCACCACCAAGTTTCTATGATAATGGGGTTTTTTTCACCTTTTTTAGGCTTTTTGATTTTTTTCGTCCATCTGCTAGGCTAAAATCTGCAAGTCACTCTCTTTTCAACAAAACACATTAAAAGGCATCATTCCTGTGCATAGCACAACCAATTCAAGAATTACATGCTGAAGTTTAATATTCAGTCTTAAGAAATTCATAAGTATGAGCAATACTAATATGTATTCTTCCCTAAGTAAGCATCACTAATTATCAAGAATGTCTGTCTCTTACAAAGTCCAATGCGATTTAACAACAAGACACCAACACTATTCACAATGAGTCTTAAGCTTAAGTTTTAAGCTTAATAATTTTTGGTCACTTATCTCATGCCATCTGAACAATTAAAAATTGTTTTGAAGTTGGAAGGAATGGGTTCATAGAGATGCATGGTCAGTAGAGTTAGCATATCTTACTTGTTGCCCAGCTTCTTGCATCTGTCCATCATCTCTGTAAGCAGAACCTTTAAAAGACAAACAAAAATAATAATTAACCTATAAATCTTAAATAAATAAATACTTAAACTGAATCAATTAATTCAATAAATTAGAATACTTTAGGCTGTTACCAATAAAACAGGATCAACAACAACAAAAGTCATCTTTACAATGCCAAAGTGGTGCAGAAGCTGCATCTAACATGGCATGTTTATTTGCACAGACTGTTTAATGCTGCCAAAGTCCCTTTAAGGCAAGTCATGTCACTTGAATGGTGAAACATCAAATTCTCCAAAACTGTTCAACAAGCTTACGATTAAATTTCATATGTGAAATCACCAATGAATTCTGACAACTATTTATTTTGCTCAAATAGCATTAAAAAAAGCTTGTTTCTAAGGCCAGACCAGCCAATGTGCATTAGCAATCTTTGGCGCACGTCTCAGAAACCTTACTGTTTCTATAGCAAATGGGACTTCTAATGGCAGCTGCAGTGATGCGCTGACTTTACCGATTAGGGATTGGCTCTTTTGCTCAGAAGTTGAGGCTTCGTTCAATCGAGCGGCCATATTGAGAGTTGCATTTTTCTGAGTGAAATGTCTTGGGTATTCTATAGTCTTTGATGCTGTTCAAAGGAGACAAATGCATATAAATGAGATGAGATTAACGTAATTTTAAACAGCCTACATAAAGTATACAAATTAAATATAAAAAAGTCATTACAAAGATGATTTGAACAAAAATTATTATTGTTGATTATTATAGTTGATTATCAGAATACATACAAAACTTTTTTGTGCGGGGAAACGGCATGTCATATTCTTAAAGTCTACAGAGACTAAACCAGCTGAAAAACATTATGAATGAGTTTTTTTGCTTTTTTACGATCAAGACTTTAAATTGGTTATCGTAGCATCAAAAAAAGTTTAAATTATATACAGAAAACAAAGACCTACTTCCATCACTGAAGTGATTAGTGACTTCAGTTCGTTACAAGTTAACCGACTTCTGCGATCACGAGGCCCTATTAATTTCAGACCTTGGTTCCCAGTGTTACAATGCATTCCATTTAACTCAGAGAGTCAAAGTTTTCAATGGAACAGAACGCAACTTGGAATCTTGTGTAGAAATGTACAACTGTACTGAAATGCAGCAATGAACATGCTGTCACATGAACACTGTGGCCAATAGCATACGTCTGCATAGACAGGTATGTACTGTAAAACAGTACTAACACAAAGCAATAATCTTCTTTGTTGATAATCATACACCTGCAGGTCAGATGCAAGCATCGCACATTGTGGTTTGGTTTTGATTTTTGGTTGACAATCAAACATCTGAAAAGCTAATAGTAGTGCTGTCATCCTTACACATCCTCCAAACATGCAGTGGAACACCATTATGGGCAGAAGTTGAGTTATCTGGTAGGAATATTCCATGTCTGACTTTGAAATGAATGCAGGATTAATTGAAAATTAAACAATTAGTCAAGCATTTCCTCTGAGTGGAGTGTATATATGTACCTCTGGCGCTCTGTATGCCACACACTGCAGGATCCAGTGTATTGCAGGAGAATAGAGGGTCAGATAGATGGGAATCTCTACCCGCTGCAGCACCAGCTGATTCTGCACACTTTCACCATGAATCTGACGGAATGAGGCCAGCAGGTCGAAGAAATTATTACTGAGACTGTCCTTCAGATGCGGAGCCACCTTCATCCCCACCTGAGAGAAAGATAGAGAGCTAGAGTCTATGGCTCGGGTGACTCCTTCATTTGAATCTGATCTATGCATCAGCTGAAAGCGTCAAACACCACATTATAACAAAAAAGTAGAAGTTGTAGGGAAAACCTGCCAAAATAAAGAATATAATCGGATGATATTATTAACAATATAATAATGTCCGATAATATTATTCTTCACACCCTGCATAAATACGCGCGTGCATATACAGCCACCAGTGGGTCTCCTATTCCTCTGATCATCGCTGTCAGTCTCTGCAGCGTCTCCTGAATCCCACTAAAGGACAGAAAGAGGACATCGGTAACCAATGAAAATACCAACCTGCATGAACAGAAGTGTTGCATTGCTCAGATACTTACGACTTTGTCAAGAAGCGGTTGCATTTCAGAAGAGCAGCTTCAACATATCTGAGCTAAAGTCAAGGGTCTGCAATTACATTCTTGGGGTTCAATTCGCATTTATGTTATTTTTTTCAATAGTTTAATAGTTTCAATAGTCTCTCATAACCATGATCCTATAAAGCTGACTATCAAATTGTATACGCAAATTTCTAAGGCCTTCAAATTATTAGCATGATCAAAACACATTTTTCACAATCTTCTGTATGCCTTCTGTCATCTGATCGATAGTTCATACTTTTTTTGCAACAAAAAGGCCTTTTATTGTAATTTTATTGCCTTTTGGCCCTAAAATTTTTACTGACTTTTATAAAGTAAACATAAGAATAACTTTTTTTATTAGTAGTAATATTTCAAGATGAATACTAGATTGAAGCAACTTAGGTTTACTTTATTATTCATTTATAAAGTTTTGAAGAAATCATCTTAAAATGTGAGCATCAAATATGAGATCAAGCTTTTGAGGAACATTTATCTCTCAATAATCATTGTATTGCTTATATAAAATTATAAATGTATAACTCATATCATAAAACTAAGCATTTAAATATCTGCACATTTTAGAGTGGCCTTTTATTGTGGCCAGCCTAAAGCATCAGCATCTTGATATGCCACACCTGTGATGTGGATGGATTATCTCAGCAAAGGAGAAGTGCTCACTAACACAGATTTAGACAGATTTGTGAACAATATTTGAGCGAAATAGGCTTTTTGTGTACATAGAAAAAGTCTTAGATCTTTGAGTTCAGCTCATGAAAAATGGGGGCAAAAACTAAAGTGTTGCATTTATAATTTTGTTCAGTGTATATATATATATATATATATATATATATATATATATATATATTTCAGACTATTTCATATGTCAGGCTTCACAGGCTTAATCATTAAAACATCATAAACAGTAATTACACTTAATTAATTTAATCATTTTTTTGCGTCAACAAAACATATGAATTATTGAAAAAGCTTAAATACTGAAATAAGAACATGGGAAAGTGAGTCAAAATCCTTCTGAAAAGATACAATCGAGGGACAAGCTCTCTGATGGAGGCGACTTTAAAGAACCAATTGAGGCACGTCTCTTTGGCTGTGTCATTCACATCATCAGCGGAGAACGATTCTGAAAACGACATTGAGAAATGACATCAACAAAGTCACAGAGATGGTAAAAGAATATGCTGAGTTGCGATGCATTTTTTTTTTACCTTGTAGAGGATGAGGGTCAGCACACATGGACCAGATCCTGTCATACACCAGACCACCTGTACACACATGACATCACCAAGAGTAACAAACAAACATTTTACTATTATCTTGCTGCATTTAAATACACTCTTCATGTTAATTAAAAATGATTAGCAGTGAAGAAAATAAATGATAAAGCTTGTCATTTATAAAGTTAAGAAGCTTTTACTGCAGAATGGGGGGGGGGGGGGGGGGGGTTATGTTGTCAGTAAAATAAGAATTAACAGAACGATTATTGACATGAGCAACACTTACCGAAGGTGTCCAGGATATCTGTGATGAGAACAAACTTGCTGGGGTAGAACTGAATTACTGATGTATCGGAGAGCAGCTTGGAGCACTGAGACACAAAAATAATGTGGAAAGAAAAGCACATCATTATATTAAGTTTTTTTTCTGCACTGATGAATCATTCACAAGAAGACCAAAAATGTGCATTATTAAAGTTAATAGATTATTTTGGCTTGAAATGTCACTTGCGTGTATACTGCTGGTTTATGTGTTAACAGGTCTTCATACCTGAATGACAATTTTTAGGGCTTTGACTTTCTGGTCTGAACCCCAAGCTTCCTTCAGAGACTGGTTGAGCTCTTCAATGCGGTTGACATAGTCCTGCTGGGACAGGTTCAACAGCTCCCTCTGGGACCCCTGAGCGCACACAATACACCACATATTCATTAACATGTCTACCAACAAACAGTAAAGCACAACACATCTCCAGACAAGACCCACCTCCTCCAGGTCGTCCAGCTCCTCCAGACGAGTGCGCACCTTCTCTGACACCGCTGAGCTGGGACTGGATGCTTTATCTTAACACAAACCAAACTATTTAATGTCTACTATGTCTACTGAAGTTTGTCAATGTCATTACTCGGGTAAAAAAATAATAATAATACCAATAATTTAACAGACTGTTGTGAAGCAGCACACACACGCCACAGTGATAGCTATTATTTTCTCAGGAATGGTCAGGATGAAATTAGTAAGTTAGTACTTAATTTTAGTATTTTAGAGATGCAAGGATGGATTTCCATTTTGTATGGCAGGTACCATTCTTCAATTATTTATTAAAAAATGAAAAAATTAAATGTGGAATTTTGAAAACAAACATCAAGTCTCAAGTCCTCTATTTTTAAATATAAAACGGACCGATATATAAAATAATAAATTGTAACATAATAAAAGTTATAACAATAATAATATAATAATGATAATAATAAATTGATTCAAATGTATGTCAGTTACCAATCCTCAATTATTTTTTAAATATGTAACATATGTAAAAAATTGAAAATGAATGGAGATTTAATGGAGGATCTGACTTTCTGATGAACTCACTCTTGTCTGAACCCATGAAGAGATTCTGTAAGAGAAATAAAAGTTTCATTATCATCTGTCAGAAGTAAAGACTGACAGGATGAGTGAGAGCTGTAAAGCGCTGCACCTACTATAGACAGTTTCTCTGTGGTGGTGAACCTAGACAAGATCTCTCCACGTTTAGATGACCACGGCTCAAAGTCTGAGCCCACTTCCTCCTCACGTTTCCGTCCCAGCTCCTAAAACAAAATAGTAACAAATGTTTCATAAATGTGTGCTCAGTCACATCATTCTAACCATGAACAGATAAGACATACATATTTTAAATAAAAATTACATATATACATAATTAAAATTCAATAATATTTATTCACACCATGAGATTTTTTATAAGTACCTTTGGTACTTTCATATGGTAATAATTGAGCACTTTTTTGAATGTTGTGAATTTTACCCCAGCAGAGATGCTGTGTGGGAGAGTTGGTGTCTCAGACGCCGCAGCGAAGAGAGACAGAGGATCGGTTCCATCCAACATTGAGCTGAGAGGATCTGGAGCCACAGAACTACAGGAGGAGGAAGATGAGGAGGAAGTGCTGCCTTTCCGCCCACCACGGCGAGATTTAGAATCTGTCACCTGAATTAAATTCATTAAATGACTTCTGTCCAAAGTATTTTACAGTTCACTTATTTCACATTCAATCTTCTTGGCAGAATCAGAACTTTGGTGTCTTGATCAAGAATACACTTGGCCCCAGTTAGTTTCATGTGGATCCGAATAATCCAGATTTAGAAATCCCAAATTTTGCTATCTGGAATTAGCCAAAACTGGATTACCGCTGTTCTAAATGGAACAGCATATCGCAAAGTAGTCTACTAGCTGTGTATGTGTTTTTTTTTTTATCAAACACTGAAAAAGTACAATAATATAAACATGCCCTTCCATTCTCAGTTTCTTTTAAACAGTCAGATGCCTCATCTGACACAACTTAAATAGAATTTAAATCAAGTATTTTCCTTAAATATAAATTTGAGGAGAATACATATTTTTGATGAACACACACCCTGTTTACTCGAAGAGGACTGAAACTCTAAAAACAAGATAACAGCATTTATTTAGTTTTTTTATGAAAGCATTTAATGGACATTAATGATAGCTGTAGATGTAACGTTACCGTGACTGCTTTAAGTGGATGACAGTCACTGAACTCCACTGCTGAAACCTCCAAACGACACATCTGCAACTCACTCTCATATTTCCGAGCGCGAGAGTGCCTGTGCAGAACACAAACATATTAATACACGAGGATGAAAAACACAGTGCTGGAGACGCTAACAAATACCAAAAATGACCACGTAATATTTTATTTCAGGACATGGGACCATGATACCACCATATATTGTGTTGTTGGACATGACCAAAAGAATGGCATTATCGTGGTAAAAATACCATACCATATTTGTTTGCTTTAGGTAAATATCGTTGTATTCGACTTTTTTATGCAATATCATGGTGTTTATCAAAGTAACAGCATTACAATTGAATGCCATCACTTTACTGTCATAACAGTACACCTTCCTCTAGTCTACAGCAATGATTAATCGCTAGTACAGATTACAAAGTGCATTTTCATCATTATTCATCAAAAACGTCGCGTTAGAGTTTGACACCGTCATAAATGCCTTAAAATGTAAACATTTCTTACCACTGAACTGAAGCCATGCTCAATCAGTGTCATATGATCGCGAAGTGTTCGACATAAGAGTCGTGGTGTCATAATAAAAGTCACCAATGTGTCATGTGCACGTTTTCAAGTCAAACACAAAAACAAGATAATAAAAACATAAAAATAATAAGGTAGGTTCACTGCTCCCGTCATCAGTAATGTGTGCTCTTGGCTTTCATTAAAATCTAAATCTTCTGTCTCAAACAAAATTATGGTTTGGTTCCACTTTATTTTAATGTGTGCTTGTTACAGTGCGATTACACAAAGGAGTAATGAGAATAGAGGGTTAGTTGGTTGCTTTACTGTTATTATATATAACGTGTAATAAGGACACTCCAAATGTACCTAGTCAGTGCCTTGCTATTCTAATTGTACCTTTCTATTAATCAGAACCACATCCCTTTGTCCCTGATCATTACATCCATACAAAGAAATCTGGTAGAAATCTGTAGTGTAGTAGCTGTACTGTTAGCGGTGTTACTTATTAGCATGAACCTTAAACTCCAACTTTCAGAGCCCAAAGCTTCTTCATCAGTACAAAAAAATAAAACAACATTTATTAGGACAAAGCTACAAAAACTGCTTGTTTTTAACTTTTGCAAATGTGTGATGTCAGAATGAATACACCTATTGGTTTAACAGAACTTCGGTCCATCCAGTGGACCAAAACTCATGTTTGGTGATGAGTTTTTGGCTCAAGGTCTGCATATAAAGTCACACCAGAGGTGTTCAGCTGGGATTAGGACTTGGATTTCTGCAGACCAGTCAAGTTTTTCCACACTGAATCAATCATGTCTTTTTGAACCGTGCCTTATACACAGAGACACTGTCATGTTAGAATAGAAAAGGGTCCTGTCCAAACTGTTGCTAAAAAATTAGAAGCACACAATTCCCTAGAATATAATTATATGCTTAAACATTAAGATTTTTACTCATAAATTAAAGTAGTCAAACATGTTCATTAGAAGGGGCGACCCAATACTTTTGGCAATATACTGTAGATATGACTACTCCGAAATGGAAAAATGTGTTATTATTACAAGTGCAAAATGAGAGAGTTAAATGTGTTAAATGAAAGTGTAATGTGTGGTAAGTCTGTCAAACCTTGTGTGTAGCACCTACATCTCTGCAGACCCTTCCTAAAAATCCCAACATTAGAAACAAATGGCCAAAGTTTATTTTGAACAAGAATATGGAACTGTTGATGTTTTAACTGTTTGATGTTAATAGTTTGAGGGGCATTTTTGCTAACTGGTAGAAGAAATATACATTTATTGTGTTAACATTTATGGTCACAGGTCAAAAATAGTTAAGTAATACTAAGTAATACTACTATTTTTTGTCCAATCAAATGCTCTCTAGAATGAAGAAGCCAATAAACTAAATAAATCAAAGAAGAAAAAGGTGTGATATCATATTGAACAAGTGTTTTTGGAGTTTGTATCAGTGGTTCAAAACAGTTTGTCAGCACAAACTTATCAAAAAAACGTTGTGTGCCTGTTAAACAGCTTTTTTGATACTTTATTTCCCAATTATTAAGCAAAACACTGTATTAAAATATTATATGAATCGAGTTATATGAATGCCTGAAATGAGGCATTTGCTAGTAACTTAAAAGACACAAAGAGCAAGAAGAACACATCACACAAATGGTGTTTGTTGCGACCATTTTTATATCTTCTGTGCACAATTTTGTGAGTGGAAATGAATAGACTTTTCAATGTTTTTTCTCCATGAAAAGCTTCATCTTCAGTCTGAAATAAAACAATTCACTCTCTGCCCTTTCACAGGCATAAAGAGAAAAAGTGAGGAAATACATTTGCATCTTTACATCAAGTCCACATTGCATTCTGTTCTCAATCATCCACATCCACTCAGTCATTCCACATTTTCTCTCTATATATTTATATATATTTTTAGTTTGTAGGAAATCAGTCTCCGGTCATTTGAAACAGAAGTCCAGGCCATACAAATCGAAACAGAAGAAAAGTCCTTTAATTCCTTCTACACGTTTGTCCATTCATTTTTGCGCATTTTGTCTTCCCCCTCAGGCGGTTTTCCTCCCTTCATCCAAAGGGACTCAGCAAAGGAGTGGCGAAATCGAGGAGGAATACAATCACAGTCTGATCTGAGGAAAGAAAACAACAAAATTCCGGCAACACACCTTTGATCCCCCCCTTAGTCTCTGAGGAACACGGGCAGAGGAGCGACAATATGAGCGCGTGCTTTTGTCGTGTCGGGGAGGGCACACAGTAGTCGGTAAGTGGCTAATGATGGCGGCAATGAAGGCTGTCATGGTGACTGTGTGGGTGGGCTGCTCTGGGTGGAGCTTGGAGAAAGGGAGGGGCTACAACTGCCTGGAGGAGCGCCGGAGGCCCGTGAACTGATCCCACCTGAGGAACTCTCCAAACCCTCAGAGTTCTCCAACATCTCCTGGATGAGAGGAGGCATGGAGCCGGGAATCTCCATCTTCAAGGTGATCACACGCTCTGCCCCTGTAAGACATGGAAAATTAATTTTGTTTTCATTTTAATGTCATGTAGTTGCACATGAATTTTTCTTGCAGTAAAATGGACAAGTAAGGATTAGAACTCATCCAGGAATGGGACTCACCCTTGGCACTGATGCTCCTCAGGTCTGTAATCTTCATCAGCATCTTAGGGAACATATGAGGTTTGTGTGGCCTCCTGTTCCTCACGTAGATCTTCAGTGCCTCCAGCAGCGGTTCCTGCAGTATGTCCACCTTATCAGCCTCCTTCAGGTCCTGCCGATCTGCACAAACCAACGAACACCACTTCACATTTAGCTCTCTAAGTTTATAGGTTGAGAGCTTATAGGCACACATTCAGATTGAGCAAAATCATGGAGATGGATACTTTTAGAGGTGAATCTTAAGAAACCGGTCAAGAACTTCATTCATGACATTCAATTATGACATCAATCACATTCATGATTAATTATGAAGATTTTACATCACAAATACATTTGTTTCTTTAAAAATAATTTTAATAATTCTACTTTTTTTTTTTTTTTTTTTTTTACTTTTTAGCTTTGTGGTCAAATACGACCTGGCCATGTTTTCATGAGATCATAAAATATATATATATTCACTATATGGGAGCAGATGCAATACCACCACCAAACACTGGATGGCACTAGAGTTCCATGTATCAAAAAACATGGAAAGATCATGTGACACTAAAGACTGATGGCTGCTGAAAATTCAGCTTTGCTATCACAGGAATAATTAGCATTTAGAAATATATTTAAATAGAAAGCAGTTCTTTTATAATATTTCACAATGTTTTGGTTTTTACTTTGTTTCATCAAATACATACAGCCTTGGTAATTCTGAGACTTCTTACATTAAAACAGTCTTAATTATTTAAATAATATATATTTCTCCAGCATATTACACTGTGCACAGTATGTAACCTTTATGTATGCAAGGCACACCAAAAAAGACCTATTGCATTTACCTATTACATAACATCTATTGTCAAATGCACTAACTAATACTGGCAAGTCTTTTAAAAGCACAATTATATGTAAAAATAACAGCATCTTTAATAAGCAGCCCATAGGTCATAATACACAGCGTGTGTGTGTGTACTGTACCTCCACAGAGCAGGCAAATAGCACTGAGCAGTCCCGTCTCTGCATCATCCATCTCTAGCGGTAGTAGCTGATTGGCGAAGGCAAACACCAGGTCTGTTAATGGACCGAAGCCAGCGTTGTGCATCTGCGTTCGGTTCAGCGTTAATCCATCAGAGAAAGTCATGGTGTCTTGCTCAGGTGTGTAACGGGTACAGATCCTTAGAATCTAAAAACAAAAACAGAGAGGAGATGTGTTGGCCTTAAAGGTGGGGTATACATTTTTACAAAAACACTTTAGAAAACTGAGTCGGGCCAGTACCAAAACAAACTTGTAGCCAATCAGCAGTAAAGGGCGTGTCTACTCATGATGCGAAGAGAGAGAGTGGTAATCAGTGCAAATGACGGACATTGGCCGAGCTGAGCGACGACAGAAAGATAGAGATGCCGGATAAAAAGCAAAAGAGGAAAACGTCTGCAGAACAAAAGGCGGCTTTGTCGAAAAAAAAACTTTTTTGTCGAAAAGCTTTGGCCTTTTGGCTTTTGTCTACTCCGGACACGACAGCTGTCCTGTTGCGTTCTGTCTACACTGGACTCGACAAAGCGACCATTGAAAGTCATTTGAAATTTGTGTCAATGTCATAAATAGAACGCGGCAGCAGTTTACTGTCGGGGATTTGTCGTGTCGTGTCTGTTTTACCAATGTCCTTGCAACGTCTGAAAGCTCTCAGATTTCATCAAAAATATCATAATTTGTGTTCCAAAGATGAACGAAGGTCTTACAGGTTTGGAACGACATGAGAGTAATTAATGACAGAATTTTCATTTTTGGGTGAACTAATCCTTTAAGTTACCTTTTAACTTCTATCATTTTAAAAGAAGTACATTACTAGTGTACAGGCAGTATAATTAAACACATTTTTTCACAAGGGAATGCTTGTGGGATTTGAACCTTCAACAGGCCAAATGTATGTATTCAGCTTCAGTGACGTAACGTAACCTGCTGTCTGAGCCAGTGCAGGCTTAGCAAAAGTCAGGTTCAGAGTGTGTTCTCACCAGTATGTCGAGGCAAGCGGCCTTCAGCAGTGTGATCTGGTCTGCGATGGTGAGGGTGGTGAATCCCGGCAGCTGCTTGGCAAACTCCACCGTCTTTATGATGCACTTGGTGGAGAGCTCGCTGAACTTATCCCACAAATCCACATCCAATGACACACGCCGCTCCGAGCTGTTACTCTATACACAGAGAGAGACAAAATTCAGCTATGGTAAATGTTTAATAACCGCATCCATAAAGGCTGAAAGAGTGGCCCATGAACTCTGGCTGTCAGCTTTAGTGAAGTCTGCTTGTAAACAGAAGCAGAATCAGCGCAGAGTTCTGGGAGTTATTGACAAACTGACACATATCTGTAGTTACAGTATTGATTCATCATTTAGTATCAGCTCTTTAATTAAAAACCAATACAGAGCCAAAACAGCAAGGTCATATCCTCACAGATGAAGAAGTTATTGGGTTGTGAAGAAGTCAAAATGCTGCATCACATGTATTCCAATGATTTCAATAGGGCTGGTGATATGGCTAAAGTATGTCAATATTTATCAATCAGCCTTTTGATGATATTTAATCCATATCTTTGGATATTTCTTATTGATCTTAATATTTTAACCATCATTTAAAACAATGTTGCCAAGCAGGTTTAAAATTTGAATGTAAAAAAAAAAAAAAAGTCAAAAATAGTTAGAAATACTAAGTGAATTCAAGGAAGAGCGATCAGACATGATTAAAGAGAGGCAAAAAAATTCTTAATAATAATAATTTACATGTAATTTACAGTGAAATTACAATAATAACTAAAGATGATTATTTATGGCTGTCTTCATTTATTTGCTTTCACTCATTAAACAAGTGTTTTTATTTTGGCTTTTATCTTTGCACATTTTACATTTTCATATTTACAGCATTTGCTGAGATGGAGTTCATGTGAAGCAGCATTTGCTGCGAAATGAGGTGTGCGTGTTAGACTGTGTTTATTAAGTGAATTGAAAAACTCAGCAGCAGTTTGTTCTGCAATTGTTTAAGGCCATTTCTACCTTCTCAGGTAGGAAATCACAGTAATGTGTATAAATATACAGAAAAATCACATCCCTGAATGATAGTGCATTTAATCTTTTTCATTTATATGAACAAATGTAACACATCATAACAAACAGCAATATTTTCCTACATATATATTTACTGAAACGTGCAAATGAAAGAAAAATGCCACACAGTGATGTCTGTGAACATTTTTGAATGACAATGTTGAAAAATACAATAAAGAAATGGGTTACAAACAGCAAAAAGAAAATCCATCACAAATAGGGAATCGTATACAAAAAGTATAAGATTCAGCCCTCACACGCTCTTACCGTGGTGTATTTGCCGAGCTGACAGAGAGAGGGGAAGGTCTCTTGGTGGGCTTTCCTGATTCTGTCAATCATCTGCTCTGTGTCTGGGCTCAGCGTGTAGCTTTCTGTGCATTCTGGCCTTTTCTCTTCTTTCTTCTTCTTATTCCTGTCATTCCTCACCGCTGCACAGACAAAAAGGCAAACGACAATATTGATTGCACATATCAATATTGATTGTGCAGATTCTAATATCTGTTTTAATGATTCTTAATTATTCTTCTTTTTAAGAAAAATTCTTGATCTTCAGATGACATTCAAAGATGTAGATCATGATCTACTTCTGACACAGATATATTAAGCTGTTATTAAGCTGTTACAATGAATTGTACCAAAAAAAGTTGAATTAAATCATGTTTCTGTAAGAACTGTAACATTTAGTAAAGAATCTTACACCATGTAACTTGTAACTTTTCGCCCTCTCATTAAAAATATTAAGTTGCATGTGCTTTGCATACAGAAATAATAATAATAATAATAATAAAATTAATTTTAGAATATTTTTTATTAAATCGAATAATATTTTTATCAAGCACTATTAGCGCAATAATAATAATAATAACAATAAAATATGATATTATTAAGAAGTTATTTTTAATTGAACATGGGTGTTGTTTATAATATTGCATTCTAAAATCATTTAATAGCATTTTATCATAAATTGTATGATAACACACTGTAGGTATCAGTGACTTGTAGGAGAAAATGAAGTGGGCCGAAAAGAACATGCATTTATTATTATTACTACTACTACCAGTACGATTACTTTTACTACTATTTATTGAACATTGGTGTATTTTACAATATTTAACCATTTAACCATCAGTTTGCTATCCCAGTGAGATGTGTTGCCATGCCATTTTAGAAAGAAATGAAGAGGGGAGAAATGAAAAGAGATGACAAGAAGACAGCTAGGAAAGAAAGAGTGATGAGATGGAGAAAAAGAGAGAAAACTTGCATGAGTAGCAGTGAAAGGCTGTTTGAGATGCAGTAAGCAGCAGTAATGGAGTGAGATGAGACAGACAGACAGATAGAGGAAACGTGTTAGAGCCAACACATCACATCTGTGAAGACAAACCATGAGGGGAGGATAGGCGAGAAAGAGAAAAAAAGTGTTAAAGGATGAAAAAGGACAGGAAGCAGAAATGTCATCACACCCCCACCATCAGTACCATATCAAACACATTCTCTCTCTCTCGCTCTCTCTCTCTGCAGGGTGTGTGTTAGTAGTTTGATGAATAGAGCGGGTGGATGAAGTCATACATAATGCTGATAGATCACCACAGGTGTCATTAGACCCAGAGCTAATTTAATCTCATTATATGACACGCGCACACACACACACACACACACACACACACACACACAAACTGTAATTCCATGGCATTATTTATTACGGAATTAATTCCTAAATAAAAGTGGGCTCTCTTAACGTGCCTACATTAGCCCCTATGACAGATTGGCACAGCGATCATAAGCCGCAAAACACAATTTAATGAAGTCATTAAAGAACTATTAGCCTGGCTGTACCATCACTCATGCACAAGCGTTACTGAGAGACCTGCAGCGAGAAAGAGAGAGAGCAAGAAACATCTCTTTCTCCAGCAGTATTTTGTGATTTTTACACACTGCAATCGGTGACGATATGGCTAGAAACGCCACCTACACAAGTATGCAAATGCCAAGTACACAGTTCAGGTGTATATACTTAACATGCGTTCTTGAGTCACAGTGGCATTAACAAACCCAAGGGGCCAATAGACATTCAACAGAGCTACATACAATATAGTACATGTCTGTACTATTAAAATAGTACAGTAAAGCAGAGCTGCAATATGAAGTGTGCTTGATGCCTTTCAGACTGAAAAAATGTGTGAAATTGAACTTAAGTGCCTACGTTAATGCACCTGCGAAGAGGTTTTTGGGCCGGTGTATTGTGATCTCATTACATAACTGCTAAAATAATACACACAAAAATATAGACGGTGTAAATATCAACTAATACACTGATAGGGGTGTAAATATCTGCTCTGCGAATGATTCAATTACTATTCATTACTAAAATGATGCAATTGAAATCATGATTCAATTAGATTGTTTTGGTAAGATTCATTATCATCTTCAAAAACATGCTGAAGGAGGACCATGATTTCAGCGATGCGGGAAACACGGAAGCATAATCCACTCATTAAAATGGAATTCACTATGTAAAGTGGAATATCATGGAATTTGGCTAATTTTGTATGAATAAATCAAAAGTAGGGCTGTAAACGTAAAGGGGTCATATGGCGATGCAAAAAAATAACATTATTTTGTGTATTTGGTGTAAAAACAACTGATAACAGCTCTCAGTGATGTGTATCGGGTCCCCGCTATATTAGCAGCAACATTCACAAATGTTTACAGAACAAGCGGGAACCCAGTGTGCCTGTAGCCTCCTCTATTTCTGTTTTATTAAGCAATAGAAAGTCTAAGGCCTTCTCAAGCCGTACGGCTGACCCATCTAACCTGCGGCCTATAATGCATCAATCTAAGATTGCTGTAGAGACAAAATGTAATTCCATCAAGTTAGCATTTTTAAACATTCGCTCACTTAAAAATAAATCATTTCTGATCAACGATTTAATAACCACAAACAACCTGGATTTTATGTTTTTAAATGAAACATGGTTAGAAGACGGCTGCAGTTCAACAGTCCTCACTGAAACAGCCCCTCCTAACTTTAATTTTATAAGTGTCTGCAGGACTGTTAGGAGAGGTGGAGGTGTAGCTGCTCTGTTTAAAGATGTTTATCAGTGCAAGCAAATGTCATTTGGTCAGTATTCATCTTTTGAATACCTAGGTATTGTGCTGAAAGGTGCTCCACGCACCCTGTTTATCATTATTTACAGGCCTCCAAAATATTCTCCAGCCTTTGTTGATGATTTCACTGAACTGTTATCAATGATTTCCTCAGAGTTTGACTGTTTTGCTATTGCAGGGGATTTTAATATTCACATAGATAATGCAGAAATCAAAACTACAAAAGAAATTATAACTGTTTTAAACACTTTTGACCTGAGTCAGCATGTGCACGGACCAACACACAATCGTGGACACACTCTAGATTTACTCATCAGTAGAGGTCTAAACATCTCATCCATTGTAATTAAGGATGTAGCACTATCTGATCACTTCTGTATTTTCTTTGATATATTGATCTCGGTCACCACTGAATCTAGATCTGTCTCTATCAGAAAGAGATGCATTAACGAGAACACTAGTGCACTATTTATGGAGGCAATATCATTAACACCAAGCATTTCTGCAGACTCTGTTGATCTTCTCCTGGAGTCATTTAACTCAAAAATTAAGAATGTTATTGATGATATTGCCCCGATAAATGTCAGCAAGAAGACGGGGAAACAGAAATCAATTTGGAGAAAATCAACAGCAGTTCAGAGCATGAAAAGACAATGCAGAAAAGCTGAGCGGATGTGGCGGAAGACGAAACTCGAAATTCACTATAGCATCTATAAAGACAGCCTTCATGCTTTCAATGTGGAACTAGCCACAGCTAGACAGACTTTCTTTTCAAACCTTATAAACAGTAACTTAAACAACACCCGCACTCTTTTTGCGACTGTTGAGAGACTGACAAACCCCCCAAGTCAGATTCCCAGTGAAATGCTCTCCGACAGCAAATGCAATGAGTTTGCTTCCTTCTTTTCTGAGAAGATCAATAATATCAGAAAGGAGATTGGCACATCCTCAAGTTATGCAGAGGTCACACAGATTCGACCGCAATTTCAAAAAGAAGTGACTATGTGTGTTTTTAAAGAAATTGATAACAAAATTTTGGAAGAAATAGTACAGCACCTTAAATCTTCAACCTGCTATCTTGACACACTTCCCACATCCTTTTTCAAAAATGTGCTTAACTGTTTAGAAGCTGATCTCTTAGAAGTGGTGAACGCCTCACTTCTTTCTGGGACTTTTCCAAACTCCCTTAAAACTGCAGTTGTTAAGCCCCTTCTGAAAAAGCGCAATCTTGATAACACCATGTTGAGCAACTATAGACCCATATCAAATCTTCCTTTCATAGGTAAGATAATTGAAAAGGTAGTTTCTAATCAGCTGAACAACTACTTAAAGTCAAATGGATACCTGGACAATTTTCAATCTGGTTTCCGAGCACATCACAGCACAGAGACAGCACTCGTTAAGATAATAAATGATATTCGCGTCAATTCTGATTCTGGCAAAATATCAGTGCTGGTACTACTAGATCTTAGTGCTGCGTTTGACACTGTCGATCATAACATACTTTTAGAGAGACTGGAAAACTGGGTCGGGCTTTCTGGGATGGCACTCAAATGGTTCAGGTCATACTTAGAAGGGAGAGGTTATTATGTGAGTATAGGAGAGCATAAGTCTAAGTGGACGGCCATGACATGTGGAGTCCCACAAGGCTCAATTCTTGCACCGCTCTTGTTTAACCTGTATATGCTCCCACTAAGTCAGATAATGAGGAAGAACCAAATTGCCTATCACAGCTATGCTGATGATACCCAGATTTACCTAGCCTTATCTCCAAATGACTACAGCCCCCTTGACTCCCTCTGCCAATGCATTGATGAAATTAACAGTTGGATGTGCCAGAACTTTCTTCAGTTAAACAAGGAGAAAACTGAAATCATTGCATTTGGAAACAAAGATGAAGTTCTCAAGGTGAATGCATACCTTGACTCTAGGGGTCAAACAACTAAAAATCAAGTCAGAAATCTTGGGGTGATTCTGGAGACAGACCTTAGTTTTAGTAGTCATGTCAAAGCAATAACTAAATCAGCATACTATCATCTCAAAAATATTGCAAGAATTAGATGTTTTGTTTCCAATCAAGACTTGGAGAAACTTGTTCATGCCTTTATCACCAGCAGGGCGGATTACTGTAATGGTCTCCTCACCGGCCTTCCCAAGAAGACCATTAGACAACTGCAGCTCATCCAGAACGCTGCTGCCAGGATTCTGACTAGAACCAGAAAATCTGAGCATATCACACCAGTCCTCAGGTCGTTACACTGGCTTCCAGTTACATTTAGGATTGATTTTAAAGTACTTTTACTCGTTTATAAGTCACTCAATGGCCTAGGACCTAAATATATTGCTGATATGCTCACTGAATATAAACCAAACAGACCACTCAGATCATTAGGATCGAGTCAGTTAGAAATACCAAGGGTTCACACAAAACAAGGGGAGTCTGCTTTTAGCTATTATGCGGCCCGCAGTTGGAACCAGCTTCCAGAAGAGATCAGATGTGCTAAAACATTAGCCACATTTAAATCAAGACTCAAAACTCATCTGTTTAACTGTGCATTTGTTGAATGAGCACTGTGCTATATGTCCGAACTGACTGCAATTAATTTTTGGTATAATCATTTTCTTTAAATTTATTTTAAATCATTTTCTATATCATTTTAAAATTCCTTGTTTTTATTATTTTTATTTCCATGTTTTTATTGATTTTAATGTCTATTTCACTTTCTTTTATGTAAAGCACTTTGAATTACCACTGTGTATGAAATGTGCTATATAAATAAACTTGCCTTGCCTTGCCTAATGCAATGCGTGTAGCCGGTTTAAGGTTAAAAAAACACCTTATTTTCCACATTCCGTACATTAAAGGGTTAGTTCACCATAAAATGAAAATTCTGTCATTAATTACTCACCCTCATGTCGTTCCAAACCCGTAAGACCTTCATTCATCTTCAGAACACAAAATAAGATGTTTTTGATGAAATCGGAGAACTATCTGACACTCCATAGACAGCAACACAACTGAAATGTTCCCAGGTCCAGAAACGTAATAAATACATCGGTAAAACTGTCCATGTGACATCAGTGGCTCAACTTCAGTTTTGCGACGCTACGAGAAAACTTTTTTTTTTTTGTGCAAAGAAAACAAAAATTACATAATCTACTCGACCATTCTTCTCCCCCGAGTTACGTTTTCTGCCATTTTGGAGAGTACCTATGAATGTATTTCACATAATCAGTGTTGTTTAGGTTCGGGGGGAAAGCTTGCGCATGAACGTAATCTGCATATTAAGCGTTGTTTATGCTTAGGGTAAAGGGTGCGTATGCGTTGTGATGCTCTCTAAAATGGCGGACGACGTAACTCGGGAGAGAAGAATGGTTGAGTAAATTATGTATTTTTTGTTTTCTTTGTGCCAAAAAAAAAAAAAAAAAAGTATTCTCGTAGCGTCGCAAAACTGAAGTTGATGTCACATGGACAGTTTTACCGATGTATTTATTACGTTTCTGGACCTGGAAAAATTTCAGTTGTGTTGCTGTCTATGGAGTGTCAGATAGTTCTCCGATTTCATCAAAAACATCTTAATTTGTGTTCCGAAGATGAACAAAGGTCTTACGGGTTTGGAACGACATGAGGGTGAATAATTAATGACAGAATTTTTATTGTGGGGTGAACTAACCCTTTAATTATTTCTCCTCTCTGCATCGCCTTTCTGAAACGTGTTGATTTTTACAAAGCTCATCGTTCTGAAAAGCGAGGTGTGCTCTGATTGGCACGCTATCTAGTGCCTTGTGATTGGCTGAATACCTCAAGTGTGTGATGGAATTGTTATGCTCTTTACCATATTTGCAAACACACGGCGTCTCCACAACATGGTGGTACCAGCAACAATACTACAGCATGAATAATAGTTACGCCTTCTTTCTTTGCGTAAACAGTTGTACGGTGTTATGTATCTCTTCCAACACAGTGATGTCAGATTTGTGGGGACGTGTTTAAATGAGGATTTTAGGAAGGCACGGATGAGTCTTAACTTTTATAAAGAATACCTCTTTGTGTTTAGTCTTTGCAACTACAGATATACAGTCATGGTCAGAATTATTGGCACCCTTGGTAAATATGATCGAAGAAGGCTGTGAAAATTAATCTGTATTCGTAATCCTTTTGATTTTTTATTTAAAAAAATTCACAAATAACCAATAATCACCAATAATTCTGACCACGACTGTATGCACAAACAGCTTGTAACACTCCAAGGACAAATGAAAACTTGAAAATCGCATCATATGACCCCTTTAATAAAATCGCAATATGGACTAATGCGTGTGAATATTATAGACTAAATTTAGATATGAAGTCTGCGTGTGAATCAGAGGCGCAGTTTCATCTACTACAAATACTCAAACCTGCATGTCAATTAAGTATTCATACGTAAAGCTTTAAAACAGAATTGAATAATAATAAAAAAAAAATACTTGATTATTTGACTAATCAAAACAAAAAATCTATAGTTTAATGGATCAAAAAACAATGCTTGCAGCCTTAATTCCAATATCAAACATAAAAACAACAGTCGCTCAATATCCACTAAGTGCCACCAAGTCATAGTTTTCTGTAACAGCAGCGGCTGCTGGCACATGACCAAAAGCGCAAATCTTATTGGTCGGCTGTTTTCTTCACAGTGTGATGGAAAAGACTTTAGAACCCCTCTGTTACATCGACAACAGGCAAATGTTCATGTCAGTCTGAACGTATGCATTAAGAATTGCTGATTCAAATGAAAATGTTTAAATCTCAACAAATTTTCATGACAAACATTTGTTTTGGTGTGAACAGGCCTTAATGCTCACATACGTCTGGTTCAGGAAGTGTGTGTGTGTGTGTGCATGTGTGCTTGAGGCTCTTGACAGGGATAATTTGAGAGGAGAAAATTAAAGCGCTGGCAGATCGTCCATCACAAAGATGAAATTCAATGAAAAGATAATGTCAATGTTTCCTCCCTCCGCTCCCGCGTTCTCCACTCCTCTTATTTCACAATCTCTCGTCCTCCTCAGCAGCGGCAGATGAGTTGTGAGTCAAATGCATTTGGAGCAGAGAGAACCCAGCATGTTGTGCTAAAAATCAATGCATGTGTGTGTGTGTTTTATTACAGATGTTGTGTGCTTTCAAATGTATGCAGGAAGTGAAGTGTGAAAATGCTGCTGTGCATCATTTTGTAAATGTACCACAGAGTCAAGAGGTTTGAACTCATATGAACTCACATTAATGAAACGAGCACGTGTCCTGTCATTGTGAATGATTTGATGGGTCATCTGAATGGCAACAGAATCTCACCACGATGCCTGCTAGATATCCATGTGCATGTATCTGTCAGACTTGTCCATAATGTCAAGCTTGACATGCACATGATCACTGAAGGAACTTAATATTATATATTACATCAACAATTTATATTTACAACAATTATTTAATCTGTTTGAATAAAGTGTATATAAAACAAGTTATTACAGCCACCATTTTAATATTTAAATATTTCATAAAAAAAAAAAAAGCATTAAATACAATTTCGTATTTCTTGTTTAAATATTTCAAAAGTTTTTAAAATTTTTAAAAGTTTAATAGAAATGTTCTTATTTTAGTGTGTGCAACTTTATTTGAGTGTTTATTTTTTAAATAGATTAAATACATTTGATTTTGTTTTAGGCTTGATTACAATCATTTTGTTTTAGTAAAAAAAAAAAAAAAAAGCATTTTCGTGCATAACTAATAATTATTCATCATAATAAATTAAATAGTTATAAAATATATAAAATGCACTATTTGATGTCTCTTGCTGCAGTGGGGACACATCCACTTGGATGGTGAGAGCGTGTCAAATCTGTCTGGACGATTTCTGAACAAACACACATCCACAACTTCTGCTGTAGACCTGTGAGTGTGTGTGTGTATGTGTGTGTATTTTCTCACTTGTCCCAATTAACTTCTCAAGTATGACAGCACCTAGCAGTGTGGAGACGTGTTCTGGTATAGCCAGAGGGAGGCACTGACTGTGAGTGTGTGTGTGTGTGTGTGTGTGTGTGCGTACTTATATCGCTACTTGCTATTTAATATTTTGGCAAGAGTTCTTCAGCTGTGGAGGGAGTATTGCTGATGCATTGCTCACATTCTTTGGACATCCCCACTTCCAGGCACTTCTGCAGCCGGCAGTATTGACAGCGGTTGCGGGTGACTTTGTTGATGATGCAGTTCTTCTCTCTGTGGCACGTGTAGACCATGTTCTTCTGGATACTTCGCCTGAAGAAACCCTAAACACAAACAACACAAATAGGACTGTGAGACAAACTCCAAGAGATGCAAGAAAGTGCCAGTCATGTGTCAAAACATCTAGATTTTAACTTCCACATGGTGCTTTTCCCGTACAAAACTCATAGCAATGATGGTAAAGTGTTGCTGGTGTTATTTTTATTTATTTTTTTAAAAGTCAACCAGCAAAAACTCTAGGTCTGATCAATTAGATCTAAAAAAGCTTTAAAGGAACATCTAAACTTGAAAAAGCATCTTAAAGTAAGTTCTTCTCAGTCTTTGAAAACCAGGGCTCCCAACACTGTTCTCACACCACACAGAATTTTTTTCACGCAATGCCAGTGAGGTTTGTACGGTGGCCCAATAGTGCACAACACAAGTAAATCCCCTCAACAAAGCAGAAGCAAGCTGCAACACCATGAAATTAGCACAACACTACAGAAGCATGTTGCAATACAGCCAAATTAGCACAACACAACAAAATTAGTCCTGTGTGGTGTGTTGGGGCAATTTCGTTGTGTTGTGCACTACTGGGCCACTGTAGGTTTGTTTGTATGAGTTCTTGTTTTTCTATATTTATAACATATGGTATAGTTAAGCAATCAATCAATCAAGGAAGAAGAGTGCTGTTTTCCCGAATATTAGCACGATTGCAAATGTGATACTGATTTTATACAATTCAGGTTGTTAACATAAAAACAAGTCCCTTACCCTAAATATTCCAAACTATTCAGATTAAGTTACTAAAACTGAGTAACCAGTCATAAGGTTAAATTTTCATCCGAAAGCTGAATAAATAAGCTTGTCATTGATGTAAGGTTTGTTAGGATAGGACAATATTTGGCCGAGATACAACTATTTGAAAATCGCCTTTAAAGTTGTCCAAATGAAGTTCTTAGTAATGCATATTGCTAATCAAAAATTAAGTTTTGAAATATTTACAGTAGGAAATTTACAAAATATCTTATGTAAATTCAATTGGTTATAATACTATGTGATTTCCTGATCAATCCCCAACTAATCAAACAAGACGATCAGAAAAAACAGAAATTGATTTTCACGATCTTTTAGACCAGGGGCTCCGAAGTTACCAGAGTAAGGATGACAAGAAGAGACAAAAAGAGGAACGACGCAAGAGGGCTAAAGGCAGAGCTGGAAAATCAAAAGATCTGTGTTAAGCTAAAAGAGATTCTGAAGTTGATGAGAAAACAAGAATCTTTAAACAGAAGAATAATGGGGAAAATGAGAGATGATTCATTTGAGTGGATTTTCTGCTGAGTTGCAAATGTTAACAAATGATTTAGAAGTAATGGAACTTCAAACTTTTGGTTTCAGAAGTATAAATGTCAAGATGTTATGTTTCCAGTATGTGCTGTATATGGAGAGCACGAATATGAATTGCTTTGGAGTTATTAATACTATGTTTATGATGCTTGCTTTACAAAGAAATGGTTGTTGACAAGGAGATGCGTTTTGCACTCGTTAATTACACTTGCAGAATGGAGCTTCTAGTTAAAACCAAGTCATGAGGTGTTATTCATATTTGCTATATATGAAGTGTGTGGTTTAGACGCCTATATCTACGAATATGTATGTGTGATATGGGGTGTTACAATTTTTCCATAGTTTAAAATATCAATAGGCATGCTTGCTATCTAACAAATGAGGAAGTTGTTATTTTGCATTTGAACTGTTAACCTTACCATAAGTAGTATCTGGGTGAAGGGTCACGGTCTCTGTCGGCTCGAGGAACTGAAACCAACACAGACAGTGGGGGGAGACAGACGACACGTGCGATGGAAGACTATAAAGAGCTGAAGACAGAGATGGACGAGGCCGGCATATTGCGTGGTGAAGACTTCTCGTTTGTTATTTTTTGTTATTTGCTTATGAGTTACTGTATATTTAAATAAAACTAAACCATTGTATTGGGGATTCGTTAAACTTTTAAATCAGTCTCGGAGTAATTCATTCTTAAATAACTAGTTATCAGTACCTAAATAAATCCTTATTGCACGCTTCAAGTGGTCTGAACTTCATCTGACATCCATTCAACTGAGGGGTAATTATAGAATTATCCATTATGAGCCTGTTATGAGGAATGTGGATGTGATTATTAGGTTTTAATTCTCTGTACCGGTATAAAAACATTACACTTCATGGAACATGATCTTTACTTAATATCCTAATGATTTTTGGCGTAAAAGAAAAATCAATAATTTTGATTCGTACAATGTATTTTTGGCTATTGCTACAAATATACCCCAGCGACTTAAGACTGGTTTTGTGGTCCTGGGTCACAATGTATTTTGCAATCTGCTTACCAAAGATCTGTGCAAACAATCTGTCTAACACTGAGAACAGAGAAAAAGGAATGTGTATAAGGGGGTCAGCATGGTTAATGTGCGCATTGTCAGTAAATCACCTGCAGAATTTTCCCCTCCTATCTGCAATTTTATGGAATTGCGCTCTAACGATAATTTGCCGTTTAGTAAATCTTGCCCATAGTTGTGTGTAATTTACGTTGTAGAGCAAAACGTCCAAGAATCATAAATTTAGAGACCATGTTTTACTCAAAAATTTTAAAAACATAATAAAAACACATAGGAAAATACGGCTGCAGCACTACCTCCTTCATTAGCTTTAGCATAGTTAACCCTTTTTTGTTAGCAACTTGTAGTGTACTAACTATTTGTTTGTAAACTTTTCGTATGGTATAGTAGTTCAAGTAATACTGTACATAGCTACACTACAAGTTTTAAGTGACATGTTCAAAACTATCTGAATGGATTGCGATGGACTTGTACAGATTCATTCTAGTTAAAGAACACAGACACAGCCAGATCATTTCCATAATGACCAGTGCAATCCACCAAGTGCAGTGCAAATTACAGCCTACTTTAAGACATGCTTTTTTGGGGAGGTGTTAAAGAATGGCGCAAATACCAGTAATTTGACGAGCGCAAACATTAGTAAATGGCGTTGTGTGGTTCATTTTAATACCCTCCTCCCATAAATTTTGCATCTGAAAACTCCTACAAGTGCATAAGGTCAGGCGCAAAAACGACATGTGTCCACGCCTTTTCAGCTCTAACTTGTCACTGCGCCTCTTTAGTAAATCCCGACAGAACTATTTTAACGGTAAAAGACATCCCTATACTAGAAAATGCTTACTTTTTAAAAATGTATGTCTGTGATAAGCAACTACATAAGAATGTTTAAGGGTGAGTGTGAAAATGCCCAAGTATTGTCAAGTTATGTTTACATGTACTTCACTAACACTACTATACTGTGTGTATATAAACAGTATTGTGTTATTCTTCTCTACTTTTTGGGAAAAATGGCTTACTGGAAAACTGAAACTATTTTGAAAACAGCTAAGCTAAGCTAGTAATGTTGCTACTTTGGGTCGAATGAGAACGGGTCGCATCACTCACCTTGCAGCCCTCACAGGCACTGACGCCATAGTGGTACCCTGAAGATTTGTCCTGACACACAAAGCAGGGCTTATAAATGCGAGGAGGAGGGGGCGGAGAGGGTGGGCTTGGGACGATCTCCTCTGAACTCGTACTCTGGGTCTCGATAGCTGTGAAAGAGAGAGAGTTTATGGGTCAATGACATGACATTTTTTTGCTTTGTGTGTCTATTATTACAGTATTCAAAAATACATTAAATAATCTATTAATAATCTATTCAATCAGACTGTGACTTGAACACACTTTTTCTATGACCTACATGTTCATTTCTGAATTAAAATGAATTTCAATATTATTTTTGTCAAGCATATTCATTAAAATAAAACATTTACATTTAGTCATTTAGCAGACGCTTTTATGCTGTACAAAAGAGGACAATGGAATAGGGGTCGACCGATTATCGACCTGGCCGATTATTGCCACCGATATTAAGCATTTTTATGATAATCGGCATCGGTCATTTTCAAAAGTCATCGTGACGTATTGTCAAGTATGGTGACCCATACTCGAAATTGGTGCTCTGCGTTTAACCCATCCAAGTGCACACACACAGCAGTGAGTAGTGAACAAATGCACACACACACACACACACACACACACCGTGAACACACACCCGGAGCAGTGGGCAGCCATGCTGCAGCGCCCGGGGAGCAGTTGGGGGTTCGGTGCCTTGCTCAAGGGCACCTCAGTCGTGGTATTGAGAAAACCGATGTGCCGATAAAATTATTTAATTTTGAAACGCGCTATTTGGCTCTGATGCAGCCTGTCGGAACTCACCACTCTGTGGCCTAGAGCAGTCTCCGCCCACAGCGCATCTGATTTGTTGAGAGTCAGGAGTCCTACCAATCAAGTGGAAGACTAAAGGCGCTCTCACACCGAAAGCGCTTGCTAATTGGTGCTGCTTCATTATGTATCAGTTATCTCTCAAAGGCAGCAGCAGACCTTGCACAAGTTGCAATAAATTACAATCCACTACACTGAAGTTGTAAAAACCTCAGTTTTATCTATTTATGGTTTCCGAGATGGGGGAAACGCAGGGGGAAATCGCGGAATCCAGTCATATGGAATTTACTGTATAACGCGGAGTCACGGAATTAGTCAAAGTTTGGATGAATTAATCAAAAGTAGGTCAGTACACTTAAATCGACTCATGATATGGGCTATCTGTAAACATTAAGCTGCAAAAAGACTATTTAAATATGAATTCTGCATGTTCGGCGTGTCTCTGTATATGTGAAAGGCACAGACGCGCGGTTTTGACACACACACACACTGAAGTGCGCGACGCTCGCGGTGTATTCCACATCTGCCATGTCACTAAATGAGGACATAAATACATGAACATCATCTCCAGAACTGCTCTGAGAGTTACTTCATGAGCATTTGACTGTTTCGTTTGAGTAAAACGATCGTCATATCATAAATTGGCTACAGAAACTTAAGAGGTCCTCATGGCAACCCGTCAAAATAAAAGTTCGGTTTATTTACTAATGCTACTAAATTATTACAACTTTTGTTTAAAAGAACAATCACACAATACGCTATTTCTTACATGTTTTAATTTTAATAGTAAACCCATTTGTTTGCCAAAAAATAGAGGTCAACTCTCATTTGATTAAAATATAAATTAAATTAATGTTTTATGCCTTCATTTGCACTGCTCTGTAAATGAAAACTAATGGAAATTACTGTCACATAGGCCAAGACTAAGATACTGTCACATAGGCCAAGATTAAGATACTGTCACATAGGCCAAGATTAGGATGACGGAAATTGGGACATTTCAATAGGCTATTGAACCAAGTGAGCCTATAACAGGCTATTAGTGTTATAGTTTAAAATAGTTGCGGTCTTCTTCACAACTTCTACAATGGAGCTATGAAGACAATTCAATTATTTACACGTATTATATACATTGCGCTTTTTAAATTAATCAATTGATGTGCATTAGATGATGAATTGAATAGTCACCTCTTGTAGGTTATGATTTAGTCAACCGAACATAATTAATGAAGAATTATGAGAGGTTATGCTATTACACATACATTTCTAACATGTAAATTATTGAAGCCAAATACTTACATTTCCCCAAGCTGTTTAGCTGTAGTATTTAGTATTCATAGGCTTAATCATGAAGCATACAGTGGCCCCACTTTTAACTCTCTCTTTATATATTACCCTTATTGTAGATGGATGCATGGGGGAAGACAAGAGTAAGAAGTGCAACCAACACTAGGGAAGGCCGTTTTTGTCAGAGCCCTTGTTATTCTTAATTTTGACATTCATTTTCATTTTTACACCAGACATATCGGTTCAATATATCGGGTATCGGTCTACTTGGTCTGCAATAATCGGTATCGGCCCTGAAAAACACATATCGGTCGACCCCTACAATGGAAGCAATCAAAATCAACAAAAGGGCAATAATATGTAAGTGCTATAAGTCTCAGTTAGCTTTACGCAGTACATGTAGCAAGTTTTTTTTGTTTAATTATATAATAAATAAAAAGAAAACAGATAGAATAGAAAAAGAATAGAGCAAGCTAGTGTTAGAGGCCTTTTTTACTTTTGTTAATTGTCTAGTGAATAAAAAGAAAACAAATAGAATACAAAAATATTAGAAAAGCTAGTGTTTGTATTTTTTATGAATAGAATTAGAATAGAGAGTGCTAGAGTTAGAGGGTTGAAGATGGAAGAGATGTGTTTTTAGCCAATTCTTGAAGATGGCTAAGGACTCAGCTGCTCGGATTGATTTGGGCAGGTCATTCCACCAGGGGGGAACATTTAATTTAAAAGTCTGTGAAAGTGATTTTGGGATGGCACAATTAGGCGACATTCACTTGCAGAACGTAAGCTTCTAGAGGGCACATAAGTCTGAAGTAATGAATTTAGGTAAAGGGGTGCAGAACCAATAGTGGTTTTGTAGGCAAACATTTATGCCTTGAAATTTATGCGAGCAGCTATTGGTAGCCAGTGCAAATTGATAAACAGCGGTGTGACATGCATTATTTTTGGTTCATTAAAAATTAATCTTGCTGCAACATTCTGGATTAATTGTAAAGGTTTGGTAGAACTGGCTGGAAGACCTGCCAAGAGAGCATTGCAATAGTCCAGCCTGGACAGAAAAAGAGCTTGAACAAGGAGTTGTGAAGCATGTTCCGAAAGAAAGGGCCTGATCTTCTTGATGTTGAATAAAGCAAATCTGCAGGACCGGGCAGTTTTTAGCAGTGTGGTCTGAGAAAGTCAGCTGATCGTCAATCATGACTCCAAGGTTTCTGGCTGTTTTTGAAGGAGTTATGGTTGATGTGCCAAACTGAATGATGAAATTGTGATGAAACAATGGGTTTGCTGGAACCACAAGCAGTTCTGTCTTGGCAAGGTTGAGTTAAAGATGATGGTCCTTCATCCAGCAAGAAATGTCTGTTAGACAAGCTGAGATGCAAGCAGCTATCGTTGGATCATTAGGATGGAATGAGAGGTAGAGCAGAGTGTCATCAGCATAGCAGTGATTTAAAAAGCCATGTTTTCTGAACGACAGATCGTAGTGATGCCATGTAGACAGAGAAAAGAAGTGGTCCAAGAACTGAGCCCTGAGGCACCCCAGTATGTGTTGACTTAGATGCCTCACCTCTCCAAGATACCTTGAAGGACCTATCTGAGAGGTAAGACTCAAACCACTGGAGTGTGGCTCCTGAGATACCCTTTACCAATAGGGTTGACAGTAGGATCTGGTGGTTAACCGTGTCAAAACCAGCAGACAGATCCAGCAAGATAAGTATTGAAGATTTGGAATCCGCTCTTGCAAGTCTTAGGGCTTCAACAACTGAGAGCATGGCAGTCTCAAAAAAAGTCCTAAAACCTATGCTGAAAATAGTTTTTCAGAAGCTTTAAACATTTAATAGCCCAAATTAAATCCAAACGATGCTGAATAAGGCAGACTTTCCCATTTATCTAGGAGGCATCCCTAACCCTGAACCCTGTCCCGGAGCATCACATTGCAGCACCGCTGTATGTGACTAGGAACATTACAAGAGAGATCAAAGACACAGATGTCCTGAATCAGCTCCTCTAAGGAACTGAGCTCCTGTCAGAGAGACACAGATGATCTTAGCACATTTATTAAGCATGTGTAACACATTTGTGCTGCTGATAATTAGCCAGCCATTGCACATCAAAACAAGAGATGAACACTGTTAAACACCACCACCTTCTGATGGGAAGGTGAACAGACAGCACTGGCTTGGTTTCCTGCTTTTTGTGCTGCGGGAACTACAAACATCTTACACGTTTAGTAACAGTAGTAGTATTCAACATAGTAGTGGTAGTATTAACAAACAAACAAAAATAAATAAATATTTATTTATTCACTTTTTAACGCCATGTCAGCATCATGGCCATTTTCATGGCGATCTCAGAATAAATTACACAAGGTATACAATTAACAAAAACTTATAAAAGACGTTTCAAATCTACACTAGACAAAAATTCTAAAATACATTCAGACGATACATTTTTGAATAAATCAGTAAAACACCTCTTAATAAAACCGTTAAAAATGAAAAAAAAATAAAAAAAAATAAAATACTACTCCTACCCCCCCACTACTATTTACTATTAATATATTTAGTTTTAGCTCATTTTTCTGTCAAGTTATTATTTAATATTAATTAGATATATTCATATCATTATAATTAATTATAGTATTATTAATAATATTTATCTAACACTAATATTGTTATTCAGTTTTATAATTTACTTAATATAAATAATTTTGACAATTATTTTTAGATATTTTAAATTATTAATATATTATTGCATCTGTTATTATTAATATATTTATAATTTTATTTTAGTTTTTATTTATAAATTACATTTTATCTAACAACAATTGTTATTGTATTATTAAATAAGTATAATTATGTTATAAAAAAAAATTAAAGTATTAATTTATTAATTATTATGTGAGACCCTGGACCACAAAACCAGTTATAAGTCTTATTTTTTTCAAAATTGAGATGTATACATCATCTGAAAGCTGAATAAATAATATTTCCATTGATGTATTGTTTGTTAGGATAGGACAATATTTGGTCGAGAAACAACTATTTGAAAATCTGGAATATGAGGGTGCAAAAAAATCTGAATATTATGAAGTTGCCCAAATGAAGTTCTTAGCAATAATACTAATAATCAAAAATTAAGTTTTAAAATATTTTTACGGTAGGAAATTTACAAAATATCTTCATGGAACA
The DNA here is from genome assembly GCF_936440315.1 of Barbus barbus. Taxonomy (NCBI): domain Eukaryota; kingdom Metazoa; phylum Chordata; class Actinopteri; order Cypriniformes; family Cyprinidae; genus Barbus; species Barbus barbus. The sequence continues at coordinate 12,498,811 of NC_136760.1, forward strand.
TGATCTTTACTTAATATCCTAATGTTTTTTGGCATAAAAAATTGATAAATTTGACCCATACAATGTATTTTTGGCTATTGCTACAAATATACCCCAGTGACTTAAAACTGGTTTTGTGGTCCAGGGTCACATTTATCCAACATGATTTTATTAT